>NW_018165690.1:546-20910 GCF_001263595.1 Phalaenopsis equestris | reverse complement strand
CCCCCCCGGCTTCGGCCTTCATCCCTCCCGCCTCCGGATTCCAGTATTCGACAACGTTTCCTGCTTCTTCCGGTTGCAGCTCAACGACTCAAAGAGCGTTGACTTGTTGTCCCGCTCCTCCCTAGTCGCTTGAAATCGCTCCGGCCTTCACCGCAGCCTCTGCTCCAGCCCCATCTCTCCGGACTCTCTCCTCATCGAGCTTCTTGTGTCTTTGTTTATTGGGTCTTTGTTTGTAATGCCTTGTTTTATGTTCTGAATTACGTGATGTTCTTTTAAGTCAATGGTGTAAACGTCATTTTCGGTTATTAATAAATTTATGTCTTGCGTCGTGGTTTGGATTAACTCCGGCCCGAATGATTTCTAATGCAAACATTATGCTCGTCACTAAAGATATTTTTTCGTAAAAGTTTACATTAAATATAGATCTCTCACATTTTATTCTTAAAAACTGAATTGGAAGTCCAAGAATTTACATCTTTTAAATCAATATTAATTTTCATATTAATTTTCATAAATCATACAAGTATGCACAACAAACCTTCCAGAAAATAAACAAGAATATGAAAGACTGGAAGCTGACCTGAGCAAGAATGTCATTAATAGATTCACTTGCATCCACGTCACCCTGGCCCAACATTCTCATAAGCTTAAGTACTCTGATGTGTAAAAATGGGTCCGTAATTCCAGAAATGTCATACTCAGGCGCATAGGAGCTGTTGGAAATATCCTTTAGTATCCGGACTGATCCCTCTGTGCAGTTCTATGGTCAAGGTGGAAAATTATTCTAAATGTAGAAAGTAAATACTAAACGAAGGAAAAAAATTAACAGGAAACAAGACTTGAACAGTAAAATGACAAAAGAATGCGCCCAAAACATATATTCCCATAGAATATGGAAATAAAGTAGCAACAGCTTTAAAACAAATGTCAAGATATATTAATAAATGAGGTAGAGCCAGAAATAATATTAGAATGTAAAACACAGACAAATATCTTCAGGAAAACCACAGAAATTCCTGAATTTGTTACCACGCACGTTAAGTAACAAAGCCAAAACTTACGAAATAACGGTTATTTGAAAAAATGGGTGGATTAATTTAATGCAATTGTT
This sequence comes from Phalaenopsis equestris, assembly GCF_001263595.1. Taxonomy (NCBI): domain Eukaryota; kingdom Viridiplantae; phylum Streptophyta; class Magnoliopsida; order Asparagales; family Orchidaceae; genus Phalaenopsis; species Phalaenopsis equestris. The sequence goes on along the minus strand of NW_018165690.1, from coordinate 19,799 downwards.
AATAAAGATTGTTTTAAAACTTTAAAAGAAATTGGAGTAAAGACAAACTTTAAAAGAGATTGGAGTAAAGACGATACTCACAGCTGTCACAATAGAATCAATGCAGACATGATGTTTATGAATTTCAACAAGTTTAACAGCAGCACTAGAATTCAAGAATTGCAGATGCTTCGTTGCGTCAAAATAGCATGAAATCATCACAAAAACAAAATGCTTCCAAGGCCATGGTAGCACAGTCAAGGAAACAAAACGTCAAGGAAACAAAAATTGCTCATAGCATGGCCATTGCTTCGTTGTTATTTAACGTTACAAAGCAGTAATTACCACTGCCGCACCATCATTGAAAAAAAAAAAAGGAATTGCAAATGATAATTTTAATGGCGTCAACTATAATTACATTTGAAGAAAAAAATCATCTGAACTATGCTTTCAAAAATACGTATTGATATAAACAATGAGGAAGCAACAGCAGTTTATATTGTTCTTTAAATACCTACCCTGCATGAAATGGCCATTTTAAAGCCATACATGGATTGTTTATGCTCTACCTAGGATAGTAAAAATCTAAGTAACACATAGAGTCTATCTGACAGGAGTGTCCCGTCCAGATGGGACGGACGGTATGAGATTTCCTATCCTGTGAGACCTGTAGCGGGAAACTTTCCACCTATTGAATTAAGGCAAGCCTTGTGGGCCATATTTGCCTTTTTTTTAATTTATAATCAGGCTTTAATTCTTGTACTAGTATAAGTATGTTGTTATAGAACATGTTGGATACCTTTGGTTCTGATTTTTTGCAATTTAGATATTGATTTCTGGATTTCTGCTCCAGGGAGTGGTGTAACTTCTCCTTCAAGCGGCGAGCCACTATATTGATTAAAAGTAGGTGGTGGAATCTCCTTATGTCTGTCCTTTGCCAACCCTTTTTCCTTCAAGAAGCAGCCATCCTACTTCCCTCGCCTGAATCCTAGCCGATATGAATATTTTTCTTCTTTTCTTTATTCCAACAATACAACCAACACTTGAATTGATCCTAATGCACCGTCTAAGGACCCTAAAAAAGTATCACTATCAAAAAGAATCAAAACTTTAAAAAGATTGACCGTTATAAGGAAGTTTATACCATTCTAATTCCCACACTTTGAACACAAAAAGCTTCAGTATAAAATCAAAATTTTCACAAGAAAATTAGGGTTAAGATAAATATTTGTAGTTGGTAAAAAATGATAATTATGAGTTAGTTGTTGGATGACCGAGTAAAGCCCAAATTTGACAAAAATTGAACACGTCTATCTAAATTAAGTAACTTCAATTTCATATGCTAAATATGAAAATTATAAAATGTTTAAATCCTTTCATACTCAGACTACTTATGCCTCCTATGTAGCCTGAGTACAAACATCAAAACAAACACATTCCGATGTGAGAGAAATAAAATACAAGTAAAAAAGAAAAGAAGCATGCTTGCTTCAAAAACTTGATGCACTTCTCCGAGTAACATAACAAGTGATAGAGGATGAAGAAGACAACATCAAAATGTGAATGTGATCTCTAAGTCAGTAGGCACATTTAATGCATGGAATCAACCTACCAACCATGCTTACCAACTAATTTCAAACTTTAGATGAAGCTTTGAAACAGTAAATGACTGAGAAATCAAAGACATGAATAGCAATTTACCATTCAACTCATAAAGGCTCTACTCCAAATCTAAAATGCAGAAAAACAATAAATGTATTATTTAATTTATCATGATATTAATGAACTTGTGAGGAAAAAAATCTTTTTTTTTGTGATTTCCTGGGGATTTAGAGAATGAAATTGGTATCTTTTATTAAGAAGTTCATCATTAGATGGATCACGATTTTCAAAATTGAAAGAACACTAAAAAATAGATGCCTCCTATACATTAAAAGAGTGACCAACATCCGGTTAAGAAAACAAAATGCTATTAGATCAATCCAATCTTAGTTGATCCACATCAACAATTGGCCCAATCATCACATCCTTACACTTTGATGCAATAATTTTAGAAGCTAGAATTCGAGTGGCACAGCTTGATGCAAGCAAGGAGAAATAAATGCAGCTTCATAAGCATTATCAAGAAACACATCAAAGAAAATTTTCAGAATTCTGAGTAGTAGCACCATCCCATTTTTATTAGATATAAAAATGGTCTTATTATTAACATCTTGAGCCTAAAAATAATTATCCTCATTTAAAATAACTGCAGTCGGACAAGTGGTATTGTCATTGATAATTATAAGTTGACTATTAAAACACTATAAAATACCCATGTTTGACACGCTTAAAGAGCTTGAATCTATTATTGTTGCAATATAAACTCATTTATCCCAAAAAAAAGACTCAAGTTTTCATAACTGATAAAAAAATGAATTGAATAGAACTACAAAAAAGCTAAACCATAACATTTTTCAAGTTTTAGCCCTATCTTTAATTTTAGAAAAATTACACACATATACATAAATATATAAATGAAACTTGGAGCATCAAGCATACATACATGGATGCATGTATGATGGTCTTATCAATCATTAGGCATCCATAAGTAAGACATTTAAAGAAGCAATTTCAAAGTAAACATAAAAATAATACTTTTAGGATCATATCTTCATCTTTAACCAAATAACTAAAATTTAAAATAAACCTATTGATACACTATCCCAAGTTCCCCTATTTCCCTTCTTTTGATTTATATGCACAATAAATGTGTCTAATTTTGATAGAATGCAAAAATAACATTTGGCTTATGATTTATATATTAAATGTAGTACTTTGCATTCCCAGGACCTCCATTGATGATAATATTGTTAGAAATATATATGATGGCGCATGGCAAGTCACTTTGGTAGTGACAAAATTATGTATATACTTATATGTATGATTTATTTGCCTACCTTAAGAAGGGATAATTTTAGGATCGTTAATCAACACCATGCATGCCAAATACCCAAAACTATTACACATATTGACATAATACACTTTATTTATATCCCTTAGTCTCTGTGACGCTGAGCATTTCCTGCAATCGCCCGCGCAAATGCAGAACGGGGCAGCAAGCGCTGCCTGAACTGATTCAACCCAGGGGATCCTATGTTGTTGTAGAGTTTTTTTGTGTTTTCTGTCAAGACAGTCGTCGAAGTTCATGTTTTCCTTTCTAGGGTCGTATCCGATCACAAGTGATGCTCTAGTTGAACCTCGTACAAGATGGTGATTATTCTCGACCTTCCCACTACCTCCACAACCCTCCCTCAGTTGTCACCACCTTTGTATTTGTTGCAACCACCGAAAAACAGCTACTTTACTGTTTTCCTACAGTTGTCTACTACCTCTTCTCACCTCCCAATTTGATGTCCCTTGCCACCAACCCTTCTCCTCACTGTCATAATCTTGAGGACAACCCGCTTGCTACCTTTCTGTGATTCCAGGCCTCCCTAGTGTTGTCATCGCTATTCCAGTTATCCCAGCACCCTCCACCTTATCTCAGACTTATACCTCATTGTCGCAGCCCCCTAAACCCCTCGCCGAGTTGTCTACAACAGCTTAGCCATACCAACGCCTTCCTCCAGCCTTTTCATCCTACATCACGATAGAAGCCTTGCAACTCCATTGCCTTGTTGTGCTACCGCTCTCCAGCCATCCTACATCGCCACAACCCACTGCATTCTCCTGTTGTTCTCGCCCCACTATCCCACTATCTAACCAGCTAGGGTTTGTGTTTTCAATTGTTGAAATCATTTTTTTGTGAGTCCATTGTAATTTCATATTTGAATCCAAGTATAATATTAATTTTCATATTGTTGTTTGGGTTAACTCATGTATCATTTGATATCAGAATTAGTCTAACCCATATCCTAAGATTTCTAGCATCCCCACATGTCACAACCCGGCCATGAGCTTGAAATTAACCAAGACGAAAACAGAAGGTCAAAAGATGTAAACTAAATTTTCTATATTCAAATACAATTTAACATGCGGTATATTTAAATTTACCTCGTTACTGGTTGAAAGATCCACAATTTAACAAACGGTCGAAAGATGCAAACTAAATTTTCTATAAACGTTTTCTCGTCTATCATTCAACTTTTAATCAGTTAATTAACCTGAAAAGTTATTATCGGCCAAATAAATGTTGTGGATTATTTATTTATGATTTAACTTAATTTAATTTAAAACGTGAATTAACTCCTCGTCCAATTTCTCATCAGTCAGACAGATCAAATTTTCATCCTTGTCACACGCGGATAAATTCCATAAATTTTCTTTGGAAACCCGAGAAATGTAAGTGTCATTTTTAACTATTTTCAGCATCTCCAACATGTCAACATAGTCTGTTTCACTAAACAAGAAATGATTGAGTATTTTCATCACATGTTATGCGATTTGAATTGGCCTTGTACAAGATGGATATGTTTTCCGTCGTCATCAACATGTATAATTATTTTGACTTGTGTTATATATTTGAAAGTCAACATGAAAAAACTAATGATGATGACATAGCCATACGTAACTTAAGTCAAACAAAATATTGGCTAAGATTTGTTCACAAGTATAACAAGCATTCTGCAAAGAAATCTTTAAAAAATAAAATAAATTATTCTATAAAATTAAACATGAATGATATGCTCATCACACACAACAATTTTATTACCACTAAATTGCAGTAAAGTGTGATCAAAGCATCAAAGACGGATTGATGACAACACATGACATTCCTCAGGTTTCCAGGGCATCATTAATACTGATGGATAATATGATATTATGTCGTTATCCTACAATCAATTTGCAGAACACATCACAGGCAACATTAGAAATTTGTTTTGAGCAAAATACCTTCCTCAAGTATACAAGGGCCTCTGGGCTAGCTCTACAAAGATCTGTACATAGCTGAACTCCAGCAATAAGAACGCCATGATGTTTTTCCTTCAGTAAAGCAGCAGCAGGACTCATAAAGTTTTCTGCCAAATCAGGAACTTTTCTTACAATCCTTATGGAACATAGTGCAGCCTGTACAGCATCACAAGCCAACATCTATTAATGACATGAGAATGCTACAAAGAAGAAAAATGAAAACGGCAAAATTAAAGTCATGAACGCTAAGACAAACCTCATAGTAACTAAACTAGTGGACATACAATAAAAAAATCATTAATTAAAAAAATAAACACTACCGCTACCTCCTTAGGTGCTTGAATGCTGATGGATTTATAGCAATGATATAAATGGCATGAGAATTGTTAAGGGAAGCTCAAACAAAACTTAGCAAAAAAAAAATGAAAAATGAAGATTCGTAAAACCAACCTGAAATATTTGAGACGGAGATAAATAAATGGGATAACCATGATGATTAGACTTGTAGGAGAAAGGCTTCTGGTCTTACAGAGCGGGGGGATCATGAAGGAATAAGACAAAGGATGCTAGTTGCTTGGGGCAACAAATGAATGGTTATTTTGCATTGTGGTGAGAGTTTATCCTTCAATTGTATGGCTTTAGTGGACTTGGGAAAGTTGATTGAGAGGGGTCGAAGGATTTTAGGGTTTAGTAAACCTAAGAAAGTATGAAAGAGAAGGAGGAAGATCTGTGAAGGAGTTAGGACAGCTTTAGATAAGTATGGGAGGGTAAAAACAAACAGCAAGTTTTAGGATTTTGATTGTTGGAAGAGGCAACTAATTGCAAGATGGTCACAGTTGTTGCGAGGTTGTAGGGAGATAGGGGGGGAAAGGGCTAGGGGCAGGTTTTGAGGTTTAGTCAAGAGTGAAGAAAGGGGTAAAGAATAAGCAAAGGAAGAATTAGAACTCACCAAAGTTCTCTTCTAAAGAAGCTACCAAAACTCCTTCAAACTTGCAACCAAGCAAATTAATATGTCATTCATTCGATGATTTAAAGAGAGTTAGCTCATATATTTACAAAGACAAGAAAAAATAAATAATAATATCCTAGTCAGGCTCATGCATGTCAAAGAAGGAAAGGCAGTGGTTCCAATTGCTTGCAATCTTCATAAATCTTCATTTGATTGGCCATCCAAGCAAATATGGAAGGAAAGTGATGTTCAATTGCATTACATGTCACTTGAACAACAAGGTAAGGGCTAACCATAGTAGAAATCCACAGAAGGGCATCGGCCAAGCTTAAATAATGAACTTAATTTGAAGTTAATGAATTTAATGATAATGATGCTAGAAATCTTGATGTACTTCTACTTCTCTAGTTTGTGATTTAGTCACTGATCCATACACATATACTTTAGTGCTTGTGTTGCATCAACTTCCACATCTTGACAGTACCATTCAAAAATAAAATAGAGTCAAACCAACTTTGAGTCTGATTGGCCATAGTGATGTCATATCACATCTTATAAAAATAATAAATTAAAGATGTTGAAGTAAAAAAAAAAAGGTCCAATCATTTTCTCTTCTAAAGTTAGCTCTGATACTCTCACATCAGAAAAAACCAAACCTTTCAAGGTCAGAAAAGTTCAAAGGCACTTATAATAGCAAGTATGTGTGTGTGCGCTTATGGAAATTAGCATTCAAGTACCACTCCTTATACCAAACAAATTATTGATATATTGGCACTCCCCATTCCATTCAAGTAGAAAATTCGAACAAAGGAAAACAGGGAAGTGAAGTTATTCATTGCAGGCTGTACTAAAAATTAGCACAAGAGGCTGATGGAAATGTGCATGAAGTACAGAAGACAAAGGCTCACTTCTAAGACAATTTATTGGACAAAAATAACAGCTTTCATCAGCAAGAATAAAGAGGGACATCTACCGCCCCTTAGAATAAATGCATTGACTTTAACCCAACGTCAATAGATAATAGAAACAAACTAAAACTAAAAGGGCCTCAAGAATTCAGACGGTTTGCTGGTAGTACATGGTATAAATAAACTCCATTCAATCTGTCAGATAAAGTTACAGAGTTAAGATGCATAAAAAGATCCTAAGTAATTTTGTAGACATAAACCCAAACAGATTATGAATATAGGAATTTCTATCAGCATATGTAGCTTATCCTAAAATAAATTTTGAAAAAGTATGTGACTACACACCATAAATTGAAGAGATAATGAACTGGCACTTTGAAGGTCCTAAACTGAAAAAAAAAAAGAAATTCAAGGATTACATTGAATAGCGAGAAAACTGAATTACTTTTTTCTTAATGTTTGGGTCGCGACTTTGCAATAATCGCTCAACTTCTGGAGCAAGATCCCGTGCCATTTCAGCAGAACAAATATTTCCCAAAGCACATAAAGCAAGACCAACGATATACTGGTTTGAATGATTGAGATCTCTATAAATGAATCAAGGCCACCAAAGAAGAACTTCAAACAAACCATTTTAACTAAAATTTGTGATAATGTGTAAGAAAAAAAAAACAAATCCAAATAAATAACAAAAGGTTAAGGATACTGCTTTAAGGAGTTTGTGACCAGCATAAGAACTTCCTGCCTCTCGTCAAGAAGCAACATAAGACCAAGATATCCTATTCGTTTCTCAGGGAAGCCGGCAGATGCTATCAATTTGAGACATTCCATTTGCCCAAAATGAGTGGGATAACCAAGCATGTGAATGAACATAAGTTTTGCAAGGTTACGATGCCTGTATTCTTGGTCATTGTCACTAACTGCAGCACGGATAGCAGCACACTCTTTTCTCACAACAGCCCGTTCTTCCGCAGCAGTTTTGCAGGCCCTTATAGCTCTAATCATATCTCTGCAATCATAAATTAAAACGCGAAACAGAGTTACTAAATCTAAGTACATCGCAAATGAAGAATTCCAAGGGCATAATACAATAAAATGGTAACAAAAAATGGAAAATAGTTAAGATAGGCAAAGCAGGCTTATTTCATAATGCAATAATTAAGAAAGCGCAAACTCATCGCAATAGAGAATCTATAAAAAACGAGACTCCATTTAAACTGCTATTTCTAAAGTTCCTTCTCTCCACTATGACAGCTGAAAATAGTAGTTCACAGGTTTATGTAAAATAGATGGTATTTTCAATTTCATTATATGAAATTCCATCTACAGACAGATGCTTGAAGATCCACAGCTTCATATTTGCGCTTTGAGGATTGAGCATCTTGCCTTGAGATTTGGAATAAGTATTCATTGTCTATTTCTTTTATCTTCCCGTTTTCTCATTTTTCTCCTAAATCCTATGTTCCTGCATTTGGTTAATAAACCTGCATCAATTTAGTATATGATATGAACTTCATACAATCTATAAGGGTTATGAATCATCTGTTGTTTTATATTGTTAAGCTTCAACTGCAATAAAATTTGATAATTTTTTTACAAAATAAAATATATCTCAAATTTCGGATTCATCATATTTCATTCAAAACAATTTTATGAAATTTTATGTGTTAAATAGAGCAATTTGAAATAAAGCATTGTATTTCATTTATGATCAAATTGGGAAATATAAAATTTGAAAGTTATAAGATTTATTAAATTAATTAAATTTAATTAATCCCAGATCCTACATTAATCTGGCAGCTTCACTGTAGCCAACGGACCTCTCTCCCGCCTTTCATTCCATTCGATCGATTGATTACGACAAGCGAGCTTTGATTCTGTCCCCCCTCCCTCTGCCGCTTTTTCCTAGGCGAAGGAAGCTCGTTCGGGCCCTTATACCAAGGTTGCAATCGTTGCTACAATGCAAGGGCCCGAACAGTAGCGGATAGCGCAAATCAAGCAGCACCTGGGTAGTCATAGCCCGCGATGCAGGGTTCCTTGAAATATGCATTTGCATTACTATAACAAAAAAAGAGTACAAAAAATATTAAAAAAAAGGCCTATTCTGACAAAACATGGGCCCGATCAAAATCTATAAAGGGAAAAAGGAAGTGTGTATTATCCACATTCCTAACAAAAAACTATCTATTGCCCGATGGGCATAGGAATGAGCCACAATATTCTTTTTTCTATCAACATGTTGAAAAAGAACTTGATTGAACAAAAGAAGGAAAGAAACTCCATTGTCTTGCGGCGGTTGCTTCCAAAAGTTAGCCATTTTAGAGAGCTGTAACGAGGAGATGATATTATGATTATCATTTTCCAAAATAATCCCCTTAAATTCGAACATCCAAGGCTCCAAGGAATGTTTGATAGTAGAGATAGCCAAGAGTTCCACCTTAGAACTGTTCTAATGCTCCACCGACCGCCTGCAAGGATGAGGTCCCCTTTTTCATCTCTAACAACAGTACCCACACCACCTTTGTGTGATGGTAGAAGAGCACCGTCCACATTAAATTTAAGCTAGCCAACCCGGGGGGGGGAGATACATTTCTAAATTTCAGTAACTGTATTTATTTCAAAATGTATGTTTGACTCTATATATGCTCTAGTTTACTTAGATTCTTCTTATTGTTAGAAAATATATGCACGCTAGAAAATTTCAAGTAACATAACCCTATGCTAATTCAAGAAGAATAATTCAATTTACAGAGGGGGTGATACATTTCTAAATTTCAGTAACTGTCTTTATTTCAGAATGTATGTTTGACTCTATATATGCTCTAGTTTACTTAGATTCTTCTTATTGTTAGATAGAAAATTTATGCATGCTAGAAAATATCAAGTAACATAACCCTATGCTAATTGAAGAAGAATAATTCAATTTACGGAAATCACTTGAATCTTAAAATTTAATATTATGTTTTATGGGTTATTGAGCTCAACAAAACGTTCAGCCAGTTACCGAAGATCAAGAATTTAGTGTGGCAAATGAGGTGAGTAATTACATTTCTAAATTTTAATAATTGTGTTTATTTCATAATGTATGTTTGACTCTATGTATATTCTAGTTTAGCTAGAATTTTCATATTGTTATATAGAAAATATATGCATGTCAGAAAAAATATAAAAAATATGCATTAAAGATATGTATGAGATGCATGATATGGATAATACATATGATATGAAAGATAAACATGATACGAAACATGTATGCATGATAAGCACGATAGAAAATGATATGCATGAAGTAATATGCATGATGATAGTTATACAGCAGAATAGTAGTAAGTATGCATGTAAGTAAAATGCATAAAAATATCTCAGAAAAATGTATGTTATGAATAATGAAATAACTTATATAAAAATGTTTGTATGTGCATATTCCAAGAAGAATTTCATTCCCTAATAGTACAGGCAGAGAATATCAGTTTACCCACGCGCATAGAGTTTTTCTACCACCACAAACAATTGTGATGGTTAGATCATTAACCTTAATACCGACGGGATAATATCGGCCAGAGGCGAGTAGACCAAAGCTTACCTCCCTAATAATTATGATTTTTAAATTGCAAACCGCTGTGTCGGCAGGATAATATCGGTCAGGGATCGGTAAGGGTTCTACACTAGATAATTGTGATGTGTAGATCGCTAACCACTGTTCTGACGGGAGCCGATGAAGCAATATCAGCCAAAAGTGTGTTAGAATTATTAACGGTGATTCTCACAGAGACGTGTTTGTATAGTGTAAAATAAAAGTAAAGCTAAAGTAAATTTTTATAGAATATTGGGTTGTTTCATTTAGAAAAACTCATTGAAGCATGCATTAGTTTATATCAAAATGTTTATAAAATTATGAAAAACCAGCATATTATAAAATTTCTTATAGACTCGAATGCATATTATTTTTTTTTTCCTTAGATTATTGTAGTTTAAATGTGTGATTACTCATGAGTTATCTTTAGATAACTCATTATGTTGTTGTAATATTTTTTTAGGCTTTAAACATTTGAACAAGATGAATAGAAGGCGAGAACGACAAAAGGAAAGTTATAAATTTCTACTTGTTAATTTTAATTGCTTTCTTTAGTGACTTTCATGTATTATTTGAATATTCTTTAGAATTAGAATTAGAGCAGGAGTGAATTGATTTTCCACCGGCCGATAGTAGGTTCCCTTCTTGGTTAACTCCAAGCCCCTGGTCGCGTCGTGACAACAACTCACTCAAACAATACCAGATATTGTTTATGCAAATAATAAATGCACGCAATTCTTTCAAAATTATATATATATATATATATATATATATATATGTTTGTCAATTGAAAGTCTCCTGTGGTCTGGGGTTCGATTTCCCCAAGTGTAGTTTGTGGTACTCGAATTCTTAGGCGCATGGGGGATGGCTGGGGCTCGTATAATAGCCCCCGATCATTCCTTTTAAAATTAGGACCCAATCTATTCTTATTCTGACCATGTCCTACTTGAGAACCTCTAACCAAATTGTACATAATCTGAACAAAATTAACCGTGTTCAAATTTATAACTTTCACCTCTTCATAACCATCCCATTTACAATCAGATTATCTTGGGTTCCCAAACCCTAACTTGATCCAATCAACCCAACTCAACTATATGTTTCCACATAAAAATAAAAAATAAATAAATAATTATATGTTTCCACATTTTAGTTGCCTAGCCTTCATCAAGATACAATCAAGTTCTAGAGAAAAGAGATAACGAAGAAGGATAAGAATGATGAATCTTTTATAGTTAATGTTCATATATCACACACACAGAGACACACAGATACAACCAAGTTCAGTTTATTGTTCATATAACACGCACAGAGAGACACATAGACACACAAAGACAAACATACATACATACATACATATAGACTCTCTTAATGTGCTTAACAATTCTAGTACCACGCTCCTTAAGGCTCACATCATCAGAGGGGGATTCGAACCCCCGACCTGAGGGGTCTTACACCAAGCATGAAACAACTAATGAAAATTGGATGGCTGTAAGATTTTAGCAGAATATTTAAAGTTTATATAATAACTTAGATACTAATAACCTAAGCAATTCTATTTATTTTTATTCATTCCTGTAACCTGTAGCTGCAGGCTGAATAGAGAGCAAAAAGGGGTTTGGTCAAAGGGGAAGAATAAGACATCAGAAAAGAGAAAGAAAAGGCTTGAGAATAAAAGATAAAATCCGACTTCAAGTGTTTTCCTTATGCAGTTTGAGTTAGCTCTTAAGTTTTAGGCATAAAGGATTGAATATGATAAACTCATTTTGAGGTAAAATATTATTTCAAGGTTATTTGATTTGATTTTGAATTATTAAATTAAGAATTCATTTAAATGTGGTATTTTATTACCTTGGGTACGAAGGATCAACATAGCAGAGTGATAAAAGAGAGAAAGCTTGTTTTGAGGTTGACAAAGTAATTGTGATAAGATATTGCAACTCCAACATAGTGAGCATATTATTCAAAGGTCTATTGTTTGTGAATTCCTGTAAATATACAACAACAGCAACAAAGCCTTAATCCCACTAGGTGAGGTTGGCTACATGAATCCTTTTTCTCCATTGTGTCCTATTTAGCGTTATATTTTCATTTAGTTCTAATAAATTAAGATCATTTTTTATACAATAAGCCCAAGTCTTCTTAGGTCTACCTCTGCCTTTCTTAACATAAGTCGAATCTAAAACATCTACTCTCCTAATCGAATCATCAGATGGTCGACGCTGAATTCCTGCAAATATATTCTACTTTAATGTAATTGATCATAGACATACTTCATATTAAGTTTGTTCACAATATCTAATAATATAATTAATCAAATACTTTACACATGTTTACCTATTTAAGCTAATTATAGGTCATTTTTTAATTGTATGAGATTTATTATATCATGCAAATTCAAGTAATCAAACATCACTAATATATTGACACATTTTATACAGATTGATTAACTGAATGCTCATAAGAAAAAGCTAAGCATATTTTAAATACTTATGATCAAAATGCTAAAAAAAGAACTCAATGAAAAAATATATCATATAAGTTCAGTTGGCAAACTATGATGGCCTACGCAAGTAACAACAAAATTTATTTCAAGATAAACATCAATAGGGACTAAAAAGGGTTCCCGACTCTTGATAACTGTCACATTGGAGTTGTCCAACATTTATGCAGGGGCAGTTGATAAATACTATGTTAGAACAAGTTCGACCCTTATTAATGCTTATTATAAACTGAATGGGGTAGGTGATGACAAATGACATAAATATGCCAAAATTTATACAAATATTATATGATACCCTCTAAGACTATGATAAGAAAGAATATAAACAAATAAATTGATATCAACATCTGGTTAGCTTAGCACATTAAATGAGTTGACAATTGACAATTGCATTTACTTTTTCTTGCAAATATTTATGCTTAATGTTTAAGACAATTTTTTTTTTTTAATCAAAGCATATGCTGAATTGAGAGTTGCCGTACTGGGAATTCCAATACTCATGTTGGTTCAAAAGACCAAAATACATATTTTTCCTTGTTATTATATTTTGAAATTTATTTCAAAAATATTCATCCTGCTAAAATTTTAGGTCATCGAATATTTTAAATTTGTCATCTCAGAAAAGAGAAGAAGCAGGTTAGACCAAAGTCAAATAACCAATTTTGTCCTTCAACTTGCTATTTTGAGTACATAATTTTGAATGTATCTTAGAAGAAGATTTTGAGTTATATAAATTAAAAACTTATTCTATGTGTTGACTATTTAGGAGTATTAAAGCTATAAAATTTAATTAAATAAATGTAATTGTAAATGCTTCCATATTCATAGGCGTATGAAATATATTATATATTTTGTGATGATCAAAGTGGACTATCGTTCTACCTACTTGACCTTGATAATAAAAGTCGGGATGGGCTTTGATATAAAATATCTAACAGGATTTTCCACCTCTACTAAGTGGAACATAACATGTCAAAGTTATAACTCATGGTTCGCGAAAGACATTCAAACTAGTGATAGAGAAAGCACTCGATATAAAATTATATCTCGTAACAATATCCAATACTAAAAAGGAAATCTTATTTCAGTATTTAGGGCAAGACCAATGATATATAAGGGTAATTAAACTCTAAAAATTCAATTCACGGTATGAAATGACTTAATTGTATGTCATTTAATTTTACTATCTAAATTTAAGAATGGCAGTAAGGTAGGATCTGCTAAACTCCTAATGATTGTCTTCTTTAAAGCAAGGTACGGATAATGCTGAGGTCAAACTTGTGAGATAATGTAAGGCTCTGTGGGTGACTCCACTTACCAATATTAAGACGTTGTTTCATACAATATTAGGGGAACAAAAGCAAGCAGAAGATGAACAAAGCTCAAAAGGCTTACGATGCATTAATAGCAGCTTTGTAATTGAAGAAAAGAATGAGGCAATAGCAGTACAAAATAAGAGCTCACAATGACCACGTCCACTACAAAAGAGCCTGATACAGTAACGATTGTCTAGAAAGAACACACAAAAGGTGGTGGCTTCCATGAATGTAGAAGAAAACTGATGACCACCATTGCTGGCAATAATGAAAAAAATAAATATAGCATGATTAAGTGGGCGATCATGAATGCTCACACTAAACGTGAGGTTGAAGATAAAGTATAAAGAAGATAAATCTTCCTGTAAATTGTTGAAGACTAACACCCATCTACCCCTGTAAATATGACTTGAACCCAAAATCTCTTAGTTAGAAGACAAACACCCATCTATCAAGCTAAGTTGGGTTGCATGCAAGAAAGCATTGTGTGACATAAAGAATATAGAACTTAGGTTTGGAAGGTTGTTGGATATATGATGGCTTTTTGAAGGAATGAAAGAAAAAAATCAACTAGGAAAAACAATAAAAACTCTTTAAAAATATATTCCTTACAAGGCACAGCAATTTAATCTCATATCCAATATCAGCCATAGCCCAAATAGTCGTTAGCCTTCAAATCCAAGCCTAAGCTATTATGATATAATATTGTCTCACAAACACAAAATATCCGAGTTCAAGTCAAATCTTCATCCTGTCAAAACTTGCCCAAAGTTACTGAAAGAGCAAAAGGATGGGAAAAAAAGTGATAAAACTTATAATTTCGAACTGACAATAAAAATCATTACAGATTTCGATACTTCTGCTAACATATTGTAATGCAATCACCTCAACACAAATCACAATCAGCATATCATTTGCAACAAATTGAAATGCCATTTTCCAATTCTTAGTTCTTTGCAACCTATGAAGCCATGGAAACCTACAGTTTTAGCTTGTCTACTTCCAAACATTACGCCAAGCACACTGCTCAAACTGCATATAGCAGTCACTGCTTTGGAGAGAATAAGGTAAAGTGATGAACAATGCCTTCATCCATTGAGGAATAACATTCATTGCAACTATTGGATATACATAAAATGGCCAATAGAAATGAATCTCAGAACCAATAGTTTATAAAGCAAAGCATAAAGAAAGCAGAAAGACAAAAAAAATGTTGACACATGGAATGCAATTCTTTATTCATTATAAGAAGATAAATTTTAGTAGAGAAATTGCCATGAAATTAGAAATAAATCATCAAAGAAAAATCACAATCCCTGAAAGTTGTCTGCATGATAAAAGGTAAAGAGGAGAGCCAAAAAATGTATAGATTTTAGGAAAACATGCAGTAAAAGAGCTCTAACTCAAGAAAAATGCACTAGTTAAATCGAGTAAGTTCGCCAAATAATTGGATAGAGCTTGAGAGAAGTTGAAATATTAATCAAAGAACCTTATTGAATCAATCAAAAATCTTGGTCTACAACATTATAATAAGAAAAATAAAAAAGAAGATGAAGAACAAATAACATTGAAAGCAAGAAACTAGTGAATTAATGAGTTTTAGTTAGATTTGATGAAAACATAAAAGAGGCAGAAGCATGCATCACAACCACAGTTTCCGTAATGTTCTCTCATCAAGAGTTCAAATGTGTTCCATGAGCAAGCATAGCTGATCCTCAAAAAAGATTAATGGTAAAAAAAATCCATCAAAATCCACATGCATGAGCAAATTTCAATTTAATAAACAATCATACCACAGTGAATAGAGGAGGGATGCTAAAAACCATGACCTAAGTAAATATTTGTAATGACAAAAAAATAACTAATGAAATAAAGGTAATCAGAAAAATAAGAAGTGATTTCAAGAAATACCTTATTATAATAACTGCTTACTTTCCAATTTAAACCTGAATTATTTACTACTTTCCATACTTGTCAAGTATCGTTTAGCCCTTGGTTTATCAAAATTGAGTTAAACATGTACTTAGAAAAATACCATAATTTGATATTTCCACAATACCATCAGTAGCTTTATCCCAACAATCTACAACTGGCCTAATTTATATGGCTAAGAGAAAACAGAAAATACATTATCAAAAAATATAAGTGAGTATAAACTAGTACTGTCAAAAACAAGCATCAAAATCTGCTTTGAAGAGAAGCAATTCAACGTGGGGCTTTGTACATTGCTTCATAACAAAGCAAACGGATGCCGTGATGCAGAACAATGCACATGTCAACCTATGGAGCTCATTACATGCTCGTGACTTATGAGCCGTATATTTCATTGTTGATTCATGAAAGCTTATGGGAAATGAAGAGAGTGAGTTTTACAATCTTGATTCAATTTGATTTGTAGATACTGCATTCTTTTCATCACATCTCATGCAATGCTTAACTCTCCTCTTCATCGTTGAAGCAAATGTCACGTCAGATGCAAAGCCTCTCTCAGTCCACCCACTTACGAGAATAATATGCAGCAAGAGATTCAAGTGAACTAATGCAAGTAACAAGAGAATCAAAAGATATAGCACAAATGCAGCTCTCTATTTCCAGCTTTAGTATTATTTCTCCAATTCACTTCAAATCTTTGATTTTTCCTCCTCCTTACAGTACAATATATAAATGAGATGATTGGAAATTCTTATTCAACTAATTCAAATGGGTTAATCTTAAAGACTGTGCATAAAACATCACTTTTTTTGTAAAAATTGCATTGGTAATAATTTTCCTTATTAATATTTGACTTACAATGCCCTAACCCATATTAAATTCATGATTTCTATCAAGCTCATTGAATAGTTAATAATAAGTAATGTTCCTTGTCATATATGCACTTCAATTAGCCTAAACATGCACTTCATTTGTGATTTGTACCTCAAAAAAAATAAATAAATAAATATATGTACATCACATTGTGCTCTGTGTTAATAACCTTGGTACAAACATAACATATTCAATGAAATACATAAAATTTTCTTCGGCCACTCACTCTAGAAACTTGCAAAAGGCTCACATGATAATGATATCAATTAAGGCCTCACAAATTTCAAAATAAAGTTCAATCAAATTGCCTCCAAACGTCATTAATTTGACCTAGAAATAACAAGTACTACAACTTCAACAATGTAAATGCTAAGTTGATTTTAATTTTCTACCGAATACAATCCCTCTCTTACCGAAAGCAAATGCTTTATTCCTAAAAATTATACAATCACCACACATATAGACCAACAATAGCCCAATAATGTGTTAAATAATGTTTTGACATTTTTTAAAATTAAGAATTTCTTAACCCACTTCAGGCCCCACTTTCCCAATAGCAACAAATAGAACTACAACAAAACCATCCAGTTCCCACTACGGAAGTTTTCAAAATCTCATTACCTACCGAATGGCCTAAGCTCCAAGAAGAATGCAGAAAACAATCCATCCTAAGCAATAACCCAACCTTGAACAAGCAATCAAAATAGCTACAAGGGTCCTCTAGTTTAAAAGTTGTACAACATAATTCCACGTAAGGTAAAGTGATCTAGAATTTTTCTAGCATACTACTACGTTGTGTGGCAGTTAATGTCAGTGCTCAACATAGCTTATGGCAATAAAAAAAGAAAAGAGGCAACCAGCAGAGCACATAATAACGCAATTTTAACTACCCATTTGCCTCTACCTAGCTTCAGAAATTTCCCCATAGGACCTTCAAAAAGCTAAAGGGCAAATTTAAGCTTCCCAAACATATCTCTATGCAATTAATTATTGAACCTACAGAATGAATCTTCATTAAAATTGCTAAGCTGCCGCGCTAGCCTATAAGCGAAGTATCAAAATCCCAAAAACCAATACTACATGGTCTAGATTTGATCAATATGCTACCAATTATTTCAGCAGTATCCTCGTGAAGGCGAAATGATCGCCAATTCGTCTCAATAAAAACCAATTTTTGCAGAAGGCACAAGAAATCCGGAGTGAAAAGGCGGTCACATAAACGGTAAATGGCATAAATAAGTTCCAATGAGAATATAAGATCTTAGCTCACCTTAGACGAGTCCCTGTCCCGGACGAGAACGGATTCATGGTTAGTAACTCCCTTTACGCGATTCCCAGAGTCCGGAGCAGCGCCTTCGGCGACAGGTGATTGGGGAAACCCGGAATTCAAAAGGTGAGGGACGAGATCCAGACGGAGAAGGGAGGAAGGAAAAGGGATGAGCGAAAAGGTGTCGGAGATTGATGAGCTCTCCGCCGGAGGAGCTATGCCGGAAAAGAAGGGCTGGATCTACAAGAAAAAATGGAGCTCCTTTTGTTATTAGTGCGCACTCACTTTCTCTCTCTGTCCGACTGCTATCTTCTATTTTTAATTGCTTATAATAATAATTTATGAGAAAATAATTTTGAGTTTTTAATCTTTTTAATGTAACTGGTTGATTTAATATCTCATTGTACTTTTGTTTTAAAAATATTTTAAAATATAAATAAATTTAAATGTATATTATTAGCTAAAATATAGTCTATTCGAAATATATTGTATTCCAATTATTTGAAATACAATATATTTGACATGATGTATAGTTAATTGATTACTAGTTGTGGGTATTGATTGATGAAAATTCCAGAGCGATGATAATATGCAACAATAGGTAATGGCTAATAGCCGGCATGTAATGGTGCACTATTGTGGAAGCTATGGACGAGGGGAGCAGCATTAAAACATATTTAAAACTTGGCCAAATTGATCTTATGTGAAAAACATTTGTAACATTTGTAGCATTTGTAACATTTATAACAAATGGGTTGGCTTTAAAATTATTAGAATTTTATTGTACATTTCTTTTGCTTTAAACCAAATAGTAATATGATCCATATCATTGCATTTTGGAATATTAATCACCCAATTACTTCAAATGAAATGGACTCATAATATATTTAGTTCTCTCATACTATATTGTTGACCTCACTTTTGGTTGAGGTCTAGAAACTTCTTTAGTAGCCTAGGTCTAGCCATAGGACTTTCTTATTGACTAGTCTTAGAAAACTAGAAAATGTACTCTCACCATTAGAAACTCAAAACTCTTCTCTTTACTCAATTTGAAGTTCC
>NW_018165690.1:0-432 GCF_001263595.1 Phalaenopsis equestris | reverse complement strand
AGATATACAATACAATACCCTGGCTAAGACCAATACATAAGAACCCAAAATGAGGATTTCATTGATCCATGGTTCATTTAGAATGGATATCTATCCAATTCTACTTGAAATATTCAGCTTGGGTCTTTTGCCCCAGACATCCCCCAGTTATCTAACTACCATTGGGACCCCTCTTTGACCCAAAATCCCAAAAATTCTAAAATTCTCAGAAAATTTCAATAAATCCCAAATATTCCCAATTTTATTTCTTTCAACTACCACATAACCCAATTTGATCAATTTGACAATCTTTAACCAAAATCCCCAAATTGCCCCTCTTTAACCCAAAATTCCCCAAATCCATCTCAAATATCTATCAATTTGATCTTAATTGACCCCAATTCCCATCCTAAACTCAAATTCACTTTTGATATGACCAAACTAAACCAAATC
>NW_018165689.1:213452-231529 GCF_001263595.1 Phalaenopsis equestris | reverse complement strand
CACACCAAAAATAGTGCCGACAAGGTCACTTGTGAAGTCTCAACGTTATTGGTGTATGAAGCCACCAGCTGTGATATTTGACATCTAATGAAAGCAGCCCCTTAGTTTTTTTTTTTCTTCACCCTTGGATGATTTGTCCTACTAGTGGACTTTACTTCATTTTAGTTTGGGCTAGGGCCTTCATTGGAGTTAATTTTTTGCTCAACATCCAAGTTGAGGTATGTTGATAAACTCTCGCCCACTAGGTGTCCAAGAATTATTCCTCATTTCCACAACCACCAAACATAAGATCCAATACCACTGAATTTGAATTTTTTGGCGGCTAGCACTAACTTCAATATAAGGGGACATGGATATGCTCATACATTTTAGGAAAAGAATGTCATAATATGTATGTTTGATCTATTCTCACCTCCAATCACTAAGCCTGCCATTTCTCCAAAGTATCAATAGTTCCTTTGATCGGATCCCAACACAAGCTCATGGATCCTTGTTTCAATTTCTTCTAAATTTTCTAGTCCTTTTTCAAATGATCCTACTTGTTTTTCTGTTACAACCTATTGTTTTTCCTTCCCATAATTACCTTGAGTCTTTTCATAATAGTTTGTCACCCTTTCTTGTTAAACAGGTTGTAGGTCTATTTCCCAATTTGACCTTCTTAAGGTAGAGGTCACGAAATATGAGTTTGACTTTCTTATCCCACATAATTGATGAACCAACTTATTTTGTCTTATCCATTACGTTACTATCATAGAAAGAGCTAAACATTAATATTTGATTGAACAAGTAATTAAAGAAAATCAAGCAAAAATAAATTTGTCGTATTTCACAACTGTATCGATTGTCAACATGGGAAAATGTCATTGGTTTAAACTATTAAGATATTACTTTTGGAAAAGTAGTATCTTAAGTTTTGAAAATACGAGACCTAACTGATCTCATACAAACAACAATTTAAATAAATAAGCACAACATTATACGTCATGCCTTTATCCTGAGGAATAAACACATTACTTGATAGTGAAGCTTGACCCGACTCACGATTATTTGTATTTTTAATCTCCTTAATTTTCTCAGAAAATATGTCTCAAATTATATCTAGCAGCTAGTGTGAACAAATGTAATAAATTATAAATTATATAATAAATATTCACACTAGGGTAGTATCGTTTCAAGAAATATAGGATTTTCCTTAAAAATCGCAGTATTGATCCCACGAGAAATGCGGTAACTCTTAAAATCAACTTACATAAATTCTATTTTAATTGCAAATAAAAAAGATAAGAAGTCTAAAATGATATGCTTACTAAAAATTACTAGTTAAGAGCTAATAAAGAAAGTAACAAATAAATGTATTAGCTTAACAAAATAAGACAACGAGTTTAAATATAATGGAAAATTTTTCCCCTTGCAAAGAGATGTCAATCTATGTAAGATTCAAATGATTTAAGACAAAATTGATGTATTGTGACAAATAAAAACATACCTTATTCTTTACCCCATTTTGGTGCTTGCAAAGAGCATTAGCTAACATAAGGCCAATTCCTTAACATCTTGATTCCACATCAGTGTTATCTAGCCTCTCACCTCTAGATGCCCCCAGCCTATGTCACCTTGATGACCAAATCCCAGTGTCAGGGTACTAAAACTTAAGCCAAATTGATAAGAATCTAGTCTGTCACTCTAGATCTAACAAAGTCAACCACCATCAAAACTTATATTCTTGTTTATTTGTGCTCTTCCTTAGGTGATTGCTTTGGCTTTGCCGAGAATGAAGTGTTGTATCCACTAGTTGGGTGAAATTATAGCTCTCCCAGGTCATTATGTTTCTCAATAGATTTTAGCCTCACAAGTGGCCAGTTTGCAAAGTAAATGAAGATTCTATGAAAATACCATCACAATTTATAAGAGTAAAAAGAAATCTTTAAATCATTCTCATCCCACAATATTAAGTCCCATATGCAAGAAGAAAGAAAGGGAACTACTCAAAATTCTTGGAGATTAAATAAAAACAAAACATTTGCATTGAAATCCAAGTCTTACAACAAAAACTTAAACACAAATACAAGGTACCTTTTGCCTTCTCCCCATGGAAACTTATAGAGTTCCTTTAAGTAATCTCAAAACTTATTCACACTACTTACACTTTTAAAAAAATATGAAAAACCTAATTCACTAGTGCCACCCAATTGAAGTTTTGAGGCTCCAAAAGGTCTTTAAATTCGACCAAATCATTCCCATTAATAGAAAATAGAAAACAACCGAGGGTTGCTTCAAACACCCCTCTGAAATTTGGTCAAATTTGATGTATCTTCTAGAAAAGTAGTTACTGGCGTTATATCGCCCTTCTCACTCGTCTGTGGCATTATGACGCCAAGGGGTGGCGCTATAGCTCCACAAAATTATCTTCAATTTTGTTCAATTTTTTCCTCATATTCTCTAAATGTCCATTCCATGTACCTGAAATCAAAAACATGCAAAATATCTTCCTTTGAAGTGCAATATCATTAAAAATGTACATAATTGGCTTATAAAATATGCACTAAAAATAAGTTATTTTAGGTGGATCAATTCCCCTAAACTTAAACGTTACTTTTCCTCAAGTAACTCCTTATACTATATAAAATTTGTAACATGTGGTAGCAAATTTAACTTAAAGACTCTTATAATTTTTTCTTTATAAATGTTATAGCATAACTTTCAGAAAATTTCTTAACAACTCAGGTTAAATACTAAAAGACAAGAATATTTAGCAGTCAAGTTTAAAGGTTCTAATTTTCTATCTATTTCAAAATCTATCTATTTCAAAAATAACTGTAATTTATCATACTTAAGATACTTAGAAGAATTACTAGAAAAAAGAATTTCATGAGAACTTTATTAGTAAAGGTTCTAATACTTCTAAGTTTACGTTAGAAATGTAAATAAGTTTCTTGTATTTATGTTTTCCTTTTAGGTAATTCAAGTAGAGCCAATTTTTTATTAGGCATCTCCTGAAGTTTCTCCTCACATATTTTCTTTTTTTTTCATTTCTTTTACTTTTTTCTTTTCCTGAAGTTTCTCCTCACATATTTTCTTTTTTTTTTCATTTCTTTTACTTTTTTCTTTTATTTTTTAGGATAATTTAAAGTCCTTTATTTTTCTTTTTTATCTCTTTTTTTATATGTCATGTGAGGATTATTATATCTGGACAGCATTTAATAATTTCGAACACCACCATCCTCCTCTTAAAGTTAAAAACATCTCACATTTCTTTACTTTAAAAAAAGTGTATTAGCTTTAAAGATTTATCATAAAGTTTCAATTTTTTTCTTTTCAAGTATAAATTTAAGATCTTTCACATTTCGAAAAATATTGTTTTCTTTACTTTAAATAGCAAAAAGCATAACTCCAAACCCTTCATACTAAACATCTTAATTGTAGAGTTAACCTTTATTATTAAAAACTTCTACTTAAGTTTTCTATAACTTTCATAAAATAAAAAATATAGTTTTCTTAAGTTAACTTTACATACCACAGATTATGCTAAAAATAATTTTGAATAATACAATTTCTTGAGGACAAATAAAGTTTTCTTTAAAAAGAATTTTCTCCCTTCCCCAAACATAAATTTTTAAACTAATTTAAAGCGGGAAAGTTCATGAAGAAAGAGAAAAAAATTCAAATTTTAAAACAGGGAAATTAATACAGGTACAAGTAGAAAATACAAGTACTGAGTAGTGATAAACATAAGATTAACATGCATAAGAAAAAAATATATATAAACAAAATACTAATCTAGCATTTAAAATGGAGTAAAAAGATAAAGAACAGAACTAACAGTTTAACAAAGACTAAATACAAACACACTCCAATACAAATACAACTAATTACAAATAAAATAAAGTCCAAATACTCTAACACATCAAAGGAAAGAAAAAAAACGCACTACACATCAACATCTTCAGCATCACAAGCATCATCATCACCATCACCTTAAACATCATCATCACCATCTCCCAAATCTATATCCTTATCCATCTCAGAATGCTGATATAGTGTGAAAGTGGGGCTAGTAAGAAATTCCACAGAATGAATTCTCCCCAAATATCTCATCATAGCCTCATTATAAGAAAAATCATATTCAACCTTCCTCAACATTATATCATTATTATGGTACAAGTGAGATTCAAGGCCATTTACCTGATTTTGTAAAGTTATAAGTCTCCTTGTTGAATCATCATTTATTTCATAAGAGAATGCAAAGAAATAGAATCAGAAGCAGATGGTCTAGGAGTAGGAGCAGGAGCAGAAGTAGAAGTTGAAGTAGAAGGTATGTTAACTCCAGTCTATGTCTAGTCCCAAAATGTCTCTCATATTTTTCCAACTTTGTTTTTCTAATGGGTTTATGTGATGGCAAAGTTTCTTCCCAAGTGTCATACTTCACACCATATCCGGTACAAAAAGTATTAATAAGAGCAGGGTAGCCCAAACCTTCTGTAGTTCCTCCTCTTGAGGAAACAAGCATGTTTGTATAAATAAGGGAGCCAATATGAATAGATTTTGGCACCCCAGACTAGTGTTATAGCGACAATAGCTACCATGCTAAAAGATACATCAAATTTTATTGAATTTTGCAGGGGTGTTTGAAGAAACCCTTGGTTATTTTCTATTTTCTACTTAATGAAAATGATTTTTGCTAAATTTAGAGACCTTTTGGAGCCTCAAAGCTTCAATTGGGCGGAAATAGTGCATGTCGACACTATTTTGGTTGAAGGAGTTGCCCGTAAGAAGCTGTCCGTCACCGAAATCAAAATCCCACCGCCCGCTTCAGAAGGACATTTAATTTACATTTATGTATATATAAGTTTTAGAAAAATATGAAATCAAACTGACCCCATATTTTTCATAGTTTAAATAAAAGAGCACTATACCTCAAACCCTTTATCTATCCCAAAGGATGAACACAACACTTAAGAGGATGAGGCTCAATCAAATAAAATAAGAAATATATGACATATATTTGGTCTGCGAAACCGTTTTATTTGTCAACAAATTCCCATATTCCCCTATTTAATATGGAAGATTAATAGAGTTCATATTAAGCTAGGTTCTTAAGTTTCCTATAGAAGCAAACCCCTATGGTTAATTACATCTTAGATAACCGAAGTCACCTAAGAATACTCTTAATATCTCGATAAGAATCAAGAGATATTATCTTCAAGAAGTTTAAAGGATAGGACTTTTCAACAAGATCAGACAAAGAGGTGTGAAATGAGAATGGCTAAAATTGGGAACATTTATTTTTAGAATCCAAAGGAAGAATAACTAGGGGATTTCATAGATCCAGAGGAGAACCTCGATGACTTTCCAATCTACCATATGGCTTGGCTTTATATTTTGGAATGATGTTATTAATGTTTACTTCTGTCATTTATTTAAATTTAGGGCTTACACTTGCATAATATTCGATTATGCAAGTAGCCTAAAATAGCCTGAAAGATGTGAGGATTTAGGTCGTGACGAACAACAACCTCAAAATCCTAAGAAGAATTAGGGCTTATATTGTACAACAGAGTTGTACAGAGGCCTAAAGATAAGGTGAGAATTTATGTTGCATAAGCAAAATACCTTGAAGTACTATGGCTTTGGTTGTTTAATTATGAGGAAGGAAATTGGTTTAGCTGGGGAAGACAGGTTTTGCTATTAAAAATGGTCGTGCTGCCCACAGTGCTAGCTCCAAGCTCCTTGCCGTGAGGAGTTTAAGTCTTATAGGGTGTCAAGTTATGATGTCAAATCAGACGGCCCTATGGTTGTATTTATTTAAAAAAAAATTTATGGGGGCATGTTAAAGTTAATTAGAGCAACACCGGTTAGGATTCTACAGTTCCCTCGTTCTGGTACCACTATTTTCTATTGGATTCACTTAGTTTAAATGAATTTACTAAACTCAACTTAATGAGTTCCATACTTTCATTTAGACCGTGGGGAGCCTCGTTAACAACAGTAGGTTACCTCCTCCGAGGGATTCCCGAACATCCGATAGGGACGTCTTAATTTAGTTGTAGTTGTAATTTCTGTGATGTTTGTGATTAAATTTTGAGTTGTTTTATATTTTGAATATTATGGAGGTGATTTTTATCTTGGTTGATTTTAGTTTTGATTTTGGTTTTGTGGCTATCCTAGCAGTTTTTGTTTTCATGCAGGGTGACATCGTTGTTTAACATACAAGTTTGTATTTTGGTTATACATGCAGGTGAGTAAGTATAATAACGTACTAAGAAAATACAAGAAACCAAAAATGCAGGTAAATAAATCATAATAAAAGTGTACTGGATGGTCTTCCCGTCATCTCCAACTGAAACTCAAAATGCATGTAAGGGCATTTTATGTAATGCGGGAAAAATAAGGTTCCTAGATTATATCTTGGTGAGTCCTTAATGGTTTGATTAAGGATGATTTTATTAAGAAAAAAATATCAAGTTTAGTAGACCTCCGAGGTATCCAACATGTCAGGAGAGAAAGACAGTTCATGCTTTCCCCTCACCACCTGGTAAAAAGTCTTGAGCTCATTTAAACTTATTATGTTGCTTAATAATCCATCATGTAAATATTTCTAGTGTTCAATGAGCAGTGATGTTTCAATTGTCCCTAATAGTAGGGTGATTATCATTTATCCTTCAATTTGAGAATTATGCAGGTGAAGACCCTTAAAAGGGCAAGTTAGTGTTATGAAGACACTCAGCCATATTTGGTTTTAAGTTGGGCTTGTAGTGTTTCAAAAGTGTTCAAATTTATTCACTTTTCTAAAATTCATTTAACCAAATTTGATTTAGCTGAAATCTCCACCAAGCCCTTAAGATCCTGATGGATGTCTTAGTCATTTTTTAAAAAAATTAAATTTTAAATGACAATAATTCATCATCAAAACATTTGAATTTCACTTGAACACCAGATAGGGGTATTAAATTAGTGTGTTATTAACACCCAAAACTATACCCCTAAGTCTAGGATCATTCAATTTGGTAGACTTCCAAAGTTTAATCATTTAGGAAATTTCAAATTTATCTTTTAATTGGAAAATGTGAGATTAGTTTCTACCAATTTAATCCCTTGTGTTTCAGTCATCCAAATATGTTAATTAAGATCAAAGATTGCCCATTTCCCTTTCTTGAATTAAGCCTAAATGTTAATTAAGGCTAAATTTCTAAAATTACACTTTTGCCCCTAAGGCTCTATCACTTTCATAATTCATCAAATTTAATTCAAATGACTTTGGAATTTTCATCTCACATTACTCATGGGTCAATTAAGACATCAGAGGAGAAAATGTGATTTTTCAAACTTTAATTTAATTTACATATTTATTTATATACAAGAATAGGATTTTTCAAAGAAAATTTCATAACTTGACCAAGGCAAAGCCTAATTACTTGAAAATTTTACTGGAGGTAGACTTAGACTAGAGAAACACTTTTCCCAAATTTCATGATTTTTTGAGTTTTATTTGAATTATTAAAATTATTTTAAATTTTGAAGTATTAATTAATTATAAAATATTTTAAATGTGAGAAATTAAAATTTAAATTTTTATTAAATCTCCCTGAGGTCAAGGAACCTAGAGAGATAGAATTTACCTTTTTTGTTTATTTTTCTTTGAATTATTAGAATTTTTTAAGTGAAAGATTAAGGAAAATTCATTTTTTAGCCTTTAAAAAATATTTTTAAGCTTTAAAATTCAATATCTTCACTTAAAAAATTAGGAAAAAAATTCCAATTGATCCTAAGTTCTTAGAAAACAATTTAGAACATTTTCATGATTTTTTTTCAATTTTGTGATTTTTATTAATTTTTTAATTATTTAAATATTTAAATTAGGCTTAAAAATGAAGTTTTTATTTTATTTACAATTTTATTTTTAGAAAATTTGTCTAATCACAGAGAACTCTCAAAACTAATTCTTATGATTTTTTGAGTTGTATTTTAATTATTAAAAATCATTTTAATGTCAGAAATGTCATTTAACTTAAAAAATCAATTTGAGTTATCTAATGAGCTCCAAATATTTTGAAATTTTTATGGGGAGTTCTCTGAACTTAAATCACAGTAGAGATTTAAATTTAAGTCATTTAGATGTTTATATTTTCCAAATCAATTTTCTTTGTGTATTAGGGTTTTGTGAGATTTAAGTGTGTTCTTAATAACTTGACCTATGAAAAATTTTTCAAAGGGTTCTCTGGTCACAATAAACCTTTTAAAATTTCTTTGGATTTTTCTAAGCAACATGCTAATTATTATGATTAATTTATGTAAATAATAGACATAAACTTGAAGAATATGGATCTCTATCTAGAGATCTTCTCTAACATTAAAAAAAATCAAAGAATATCCCCAATGACAGAGGCAACAACATGCCAAAATATCAAGCCATGGTGAAATGTCTACATGCTTGGAGAGTTAAAATACTCAAACCAGTATTTAATTAATTAAAAATAAAATATTCATCAAATAAACTTCAAACTATTTCTATATTGTTCTCCTCTATTCACCGAGTACTAGGATATTTTTATTTTATTTTGTGATTTTTCTACACCAAGATATAAATTTTTTAAGGTAGGGAGCATTTTCTGAATTATTTAATTCCCTAGCTATCTACTTAAATGCGCGGCGCCACGCAATCATACACGACTCTGAAAACATGTGTGGCGCGCTCTGGTTGGATGCTGCCTTCCAAGTAGCCGCTGACTCTACCCGCACTTTATGAACAACACTCTCAGAACAACCCCCTCATCCAGCGCAATCAGAGCCCTCCATTTGATACACGCGCGATCCAACGGCTACGCACGTCCCCAAATAGAGTGAACCTGTGACCATTAACATTAAAACCCTAAGATCTCACTTATTTCTCAACTAAATGACATTGGGTTGGATCCTATGTACTCGCCTAAGTGAGATGAACATATCGATACGGTAAACATGCCCTTAAACTAACCCTAATCAAATGGAGAATCAAAATAGACTCGGGAAGAGGGGAAGTTCAATATCTTTGCTCTAAGAAGGGAAGCTTCAATCAGAGGTGCTCGACACGTTTGTGGAGGTCCGAGGAGGCTAGGTATTGAGCCTCTGGTCGTAGTGAAGGGTCTAGACCCAAATTTGATCAAAGCCGAATTTAGGTGTTGATCAAAGTCTAGTGTAGAGGCTCTCTGTGAGGGGGGGTTTGATGGGGCTTTGTCTTCTTTCACTGTGGTGAAGGTGTGGGTGAGTTTAATTTGATTTTTGTGCACTGTGGAGGTGTGGAGAGTTCTGTCCTGTCTCCTACAAGGATTTGAGCTCAAAAATTTAACTCCGGCAACGGGAAATAGAGCAGAGGAGTGGATGGGGTGGTTGGGTTGTACTGAGGAGGTCTCAAAGCGGCTATGGGAGCAATTTAGAGGGGTCTCCTTAAGAAAATTTCAGCACCTCTATGTTGGCCATAGAGGATAAGTTTTATAGCCATGGCCGGAGAGGGGAGCTCAGGGCCTGATTATATGTGTAAAATGGTGCTTCGGTGGAGGGTTGAGGAGCTCCAAAGGTTAATTAGGGTGAGGTGGCCTCTAGGGTTAATATTGGGTTTGATTTGGCCTTGGGGCTCTCAGTTTTGGGGTTTTTTGGCGACTAGGCAGGGCCAGGGGAGGTGGCCAGGAGGTCAGGTGAGTCAGGGGGAAGCTTAATTATGATTTACCCCCAAGGGTTAGTGATGATGAGGGAGATTTTTGATTAAGGCCCATAAGTTTAGGAATGAAATGTATAAACACATAAGAATTGAGTGTTATGTATGTAAATGCCCCCAAATAAGAAAAAGATGAAAGGGATGATTCCACACATGGTGATTTAAAATTTTGTGCTCCCCTAGATAAAGATATGGGCATTACAAATTAATTTGTTCTATTGCAGCAGGAAGTTTCAAGTTGCTTAATTCCCTCGAGTGTTATTGCATGCATACATCCAACTTCAAGGTAGCCATATAGATTCCAGATACAACATCGTTTGGCACCAGCTTTCAGATGTTGTTCCATTTTTAAGCCCCAACTCCTATCAATAATATGTCTCAGCCATAATCGGAGTGCAATTTGCACACATTTTGCACAAAGTCTGATACAAGTAGCATTGAGGGAAACCTATATAACTGCTTTTACAAGATGCCATAAGACTTTCAAAAGATTTGCAATCTCGTGAATCTATAGAATCATGCATAGATGCATAGATTAAACAACCTTAGTGCATAGATTAAACAACCTTAGAAAAGATGCAAAAATATTTAAGCAATCTGGTAACATATACATACATATCACTTTTACATATATATCACTCAAAGATTTACATACATGTCAAGATTTACATACATATCATTATGTCCAATGTTAGCAAATCTTACATTTATAATAACCAAATATTTACATACATATCACTTAAAGATTTACATACATGTCGCTCAAAGATTTACATATATTACATTCAAAGAATTGCATAAAAATTGGTCATGAAGCTTCTTAATAGTTTGGAATTGTCTGTAGCAAACAGTGTCCGATGCAATTTGTATCATGGGCACCAGTTTCACTTGCTTTAGTTATTCCAAGTTTCGATGTGATCTCATGGGCACCAATGCTGCTTACTTTAGATGCTCCATGATTTCAGCTACAAAGATAGATTTTCTCGAGTGTGATCTAAAACAAACTCTGTCAGAACATACAATTTACATAATTAAATGCAGATGTCAGTAGCCAGCAAAATTAATATAGAATTTAATACTTCAAGTCATATATGTTTTAGTTTTCAATGAAAAAGATAAAAGCACAATACATCGTTAAGTTTATACTGTCTAAAGTTATATGAACTTAAAGATAAAACCATAAGGATTAGATGAGCATAACACTAACATCTGATTAACATAAAGTTTATACTGTAAAAGTTATATGAACTTAAAGTGATATTCTGTTACTTTTATGAAGTTAATAAGAGTGGTGTTTGTGAAATCAAGTGAATATAATGCTATTGAAAAATAAACTTGCTTTCTTCTCACACCTAGCTAACATAAAGAATAAATTTTTTCATATATACATTTTATTTCATTAATAATGGTTGGATCATCATGACCTGTCAATATGATCATGAAATTTCTCCTATTTGGCCACCCTCTAGAGAACATGGAAAGAATAGTAATGCGAGATATTTGCAACAGCAAAAATTTCGTTAAGTAATCATTTTCAATAGCAAAAAAAATGTTAAGCAAAAATAGACTCGTACTCGATTCACTGAGAAATCAATAAAAGTTTTAATTCACTAACTTTTTTTTGAGTTTTTGAAATAATCTCACCTTATAAGAACTAGCATTATGGTAACAACTTGTAACACTAGATGCTCTCCAAACTTCTCTAAAACTTTATCAAGATTCCAAAAATAACTCTCAATCATTTATCTAATTTAATGTTTCAACATACTTGAAAAAAAAATAATACATTTCAAATCTACATTTCAGGGCATTCCCCAATTTCTTTTCAATATAACTGTTCGGGATATAGGTTTGATTACAACATTACTTTACAGGAGATCAAACATTGCCCCCTTGCTTTTTATGTTTATTACTTTTATTCATATAATAATGGAGCACATTGGATGACCAAAGAACTCTGTTGCAACAATTGCTTCCACAATTTAGTATGTTGAGTTTTTTTTATTCCCTCTAGTTTTTGACTGATCAACATTTTTTATAATAATTATAGGACAATGAACTCGAGATATTCAAGGAAGTCAAGGCAAATGATGTGCCGATGTGGGCTATCGTCATTGCTTTTCACATCACGACTGATACATAGTTAGGGGCGACAATTCTACAGGTGCCCGCGGTGGGGACAAGGACCGAATGACTGCAAATTCTTCAGGTGGGCCGATAGTAGAACTATTTCTAAATGCTCCCAATTGGACACAACTGCTGAGAGTTCAATAGTACCACAACAGGAGAACGCCACATGTGGTTTGAGTTCTTCCGTTTATACGATATCGCAGTCGGACATGTTTGCTCACGGTTCTGGAGTGTCAGATGCAGGTGGCATGAGTCGTGATATGCCGCTATATTATAAAATTAACATTATCATATTTTTACTTATCATTTTAACATGTTATTTTTTTCTTTTTTATGAGCTCTTATTATATTTTGTAGTAGTATGTGCAGGTGCGTTTGACTTTTGTATGTATAACATATTCGTTTGATGTGATCGAATATGTTTTAGTTATATAAATATAAATCAACTTTTTGGTATTTTCTTGTATGAACAGTGATCTTTAATTTTGTTGAGAAAAAAACAGATTCTGCTGCACAAATTATTCATTTAATTAAATTTTTTTTCCAAATAAGCTGTTTATAAAACGCACTAACCAAAGAGCTAAACTGTTTATTCAGAACAGGTGCGAAATGATCAATTTTTAAGAATCAGCTGTTTTCCATAAGCGCCAACCAAACAACCGGACAGCTTATTCGGATCAGCTGCTGGTCAGCAGATTATCAGGATAAGCTGCTTATCAGCAGAAGCTGGATAAGCTGCAGCTGCCCCAAACAGACCCTGAATCTAAGGAGTGAACATGGGGGTAGAATTGTTGTATATATTGTGGAATACAAATCTGTTAATAAATTGTGGTCTATGAGCTTCCATGAGGTGTAATTGGAGTTGTGTTATATTTTATTGGTTTGTTCTTGATGATTTGTGAGGGACAAGGGAAGGTGTCATCTAGAAAATTGTGAAAACTATTGATTGTAATGAGATGTTAATTTGTGACCTTTTGATGGGACCGTTGTCTATTTCACGTGTTGTAATTGCCAATGAGTTTATGTTGGTCTTGAGAAATTTGAGAAAGGGAGGAATGGATATAGTAGCAATCATGGGAAGAGCTTGTTCTATCACATGACATGATTGGGATGATTGGGTATTTATTAATGCAAGAGAGAGATATGGGAAGACAATGAGTGTTGTCAAGCTATGACTTTGATACAAAGTAAACTTACTGATCAAGTTAGCTATATATTAGTGAAATAGAGAAGAAGACAAATATTATTATAATTGAAAAGTATTTTATAGAAGTATTTTTTAATTATATTATTGAACTATTAGATTATTCGTATATATAACTATTAGTTGGATATTACAAATGTGATGCATAATTGTGATTTATAGAGGCAAATTACAACATAATGACTGGTGAACAAAAGGATGGAGAATTGTTGTGACTCCATATGTAGATTATTATACAAGGAATGAGTGCTATTATGCTGGGATTATTGTTACTGCTCTAGTAAATTATTCTGCTGGGTGGCTTTGTCCTTTATTTCTTAACTTTGATGAGCAAATTTACAACATATAATATTAAAATTCTCAATAGTTTAGTGAAAATAATGAAGAAGACATTGTTGAATCACTATTATGTTAGTTGCTGTTTCAAACACTTTTTTTCTTTAATTTCTCTTCTCCTCTATTTATTGGATAAAATTTGATCAAAGCAAACCGAATAAAATTAGACAATTGGACCCTAAAGCCAATGGATTAGCTTTACGATTAATGTAATGTCAACCTCATCTCTTACTTATCACAAAGTAAGTTCAACACTACCCTAACAAATTTTATTTTAAGACATCTACTTTGACAAATTCGCTTTAGGTCTAAACCGACAAATTCTATATTAAGATATCTTATACAAAATTCTCTCCCAATATTTTGTCCTTACCTTGTAGTCAGCTCTTTCCTATTGCAAATTCAATGAAAGAATTTTGTTGTTTTCTTCTTCAAATTCTCCCTCTAATAATTAGGAATGACTTTGAAGATATATCTAAAATTATTATTTTTCCTTGAAAATATGTGTAATTTAGGTTCTAAGTTGGCGTTGATTCTACATTTATCAATTAATAATAATAATAGTAATGTTATTATTATTATTAAGGGATAATTATATACATACCACCTGAAACTTTGATATTTACAAATGAGGCATCGATCAAGTGTCTTTTTTGAACAACCGAACACTTTTGAAAGCACAGTTAATGCATTGAAAATCTTGCCAGCACAAAAACGTTCTAGGCTTTGACAAAATTGGCCCCATAAGATGATTGATTTGACAACAAGGATACTTATTTGCACAGCCCAATCCACTCAAAATGGGCCGGTAACTAAGAGGCCCACACATTCATGCTGTTGGTTTGAAAGAAACTAAATTTGTACTTCATTTTTAGAATTTTATTTTTTAACCAAACACAAAAAAAAAATAAAAAAAAAAAAATCAGATGAATCTCAATTATAATGCATTCAATTTACACTGTAATTAGAATACTCCTAAATTTCAAAAGATTAAAACCAATAGCTCATTCATTTAATTTCTAATTCTATTTTCTTAGGAAGAATTTTTTTTTTAATATTTTATATTCATTTTTAGAATTTATTTTATAGAAGCGATAACGAGTCAATCAAATATTTTTCATATGTCGAAAATTTTAAGACATTAAATATAGGTTCTAATGGTTTCTAATTTTTTTATATCTAGCATGTTTAGAATCTAATTAAGTGTCTCAATAAAAAATTTAAGAACATGATTATTCAATTATGATATCATTAAATTTAAAATATTGAATGAGTATTATTGAATGAGTATTATGTAATTAATGAAATATACACAGACATTCAATTGGGTATTTTAGAATTTTAGCAGAAATGAAGAAAATATCTCTCTAGAAAATTATAAAAATGAACTTATAGTGTATATGATGGGAGGCTAAATCAGGAAAAAAAAATTGCATCCGGGTAGAAAAAAATTTGGGTGTATCGCGTGTGTTATCTGGAACTAGTATATGCTCGGACTTTGGACGCAATATTTTCCCATAAATCAGGCGCTAGAACAACCTTCGAGATCTAGAGTACTCAAAAACTATCTATAACTAATGTCAACGACAATCATCACCAACTATCACTATCACCTATTTGTTGTATGCTGATTACATCATCCAATCATCATTGCTCGATCATTATCATATAATCATCATTATTTAGCCACTATTATTTAATCAAAATCATCGCCCATTAATAAGTTCTACTATTTTTCATAATCATGTCCTCTCCAATTGTAAGAAAGATCAAAAGTAAATCCATAAATTATTCATGGAAGGCATTTTTCGCCCTAAAAATAAAAGTTATTTTTCATAAAAGTTATCGCCATATCTTATTATTATGCTAAAAATTGATTGAATGTTGATTAGATGGTTAACTTATGACAATATCTATTAATTTGATTGAAACAGTATAGATTTCCCAGCAAATCATATATTTAAAATTTGTAATTATAATTGCCAAAAGTTTAACATTTAGAATTCTCAATTATTAGATAGTTGATCCTTGCAAAAGCAATTGCTAAGGTTTATTACAATGGATGGAACATTTGTAGAACTAGAACTATTAAATATCTCTCGTGTTTAATTTACAAAGCTCATATTGAGATTCAAAAGTTTAACATAGGGTCTGTTTGAGGCAGCTGTATATTAGTTATAAGCAGATTATCCTGATAATTTGATAATCTGCAGATTATCAAGATAAACTGACTTGTTGTTTTTGGTAGCTTATTCAGAACAACTTATTGGCAGTTGTAGCTGGATAAATGATCATGTTTCCCCAGTATTATGAAAATAATATATAAAACAAAAGCCGCAAACTATTACAGATCAGTTCAAAAAAATAAAATACACTGCTCACTACAGGTCAAGTATTTCTTTCTCTAATGGTACAAGGTTAATTAACTCATTCCGAAAAGCTCATGATATGGCCTACATCAACAAAATTAAGGGCAAATCTCATCCATATTGTTCATCGATCCAAAAAATATCGCTGTTCCTTTGATCTTAGATCCATTTGGTGCTGAGATAACAAACATTTAGTTTGGATGGCAAAATTGTCTGAAATAGTGACAATTAATTCAGACTTTGCCATCATATTCCTTCTTGAGTAAAATTTTGAGAGTAATATTTGGACGAGTACCAATAGTGGACTTCAGTTGTGAATGTAATACAGCGGCAAAAAAAAAAAACAATTTAATTTGCCAAGTTAACGAGCGTCATCAAGTAGAAAAGGAGAAAACAAAACTAAAAATCATTTAGCAAAAAAAATATTAAATTTAATACTAAAATTATTATTAATGCTGTGGGAGAACTCTTAATTCTTCTTCCTCTAGAACAATTATCGCATGCATAAATTAATAATTTTAAGAGAAATTAGTTTAAAAAAATCAAAGAAACAATGTTTCTTTTTTACAATTCATGAGAAATGATTCCCAATTATAATCTGAATCAAACTTGTATGACTGATGATAAAGAATCAGTGGACAGGGAAGGTGTTGAGAAGATAAGTGCTAAAGGAGAGCTTCGATACTGCGGCTCGAGTGCTGGAGGAATCACGACCGAATCAAAGTGGGAATGATCTGGAGGAATCGTGACTGGGACAGGTTGGGAGGAATCGCGATCGGGAATGGTTGGGAGAATTCGCGAGAAGAAGATCTGGAGGAAGCGGGACCGGGAGAAGGATCGGGATGAGATCGAGGGCACCAAAGCGCGACCGGGAGAAGGATCGAGGATGAGATCGGATTCGGAGAGGAGAAGGATCGAGGACGAGATGAAGGGTTGGAGGGTAATAAGTTTAAACAAAACTCGAAAAGCGGTCTCCGAAGTGCGGCTGGCATTAAGGAAGAATTTGCGTCGACGATTTCGTACCGCAATTCATACTCGCGAAACAAACTCCTACTCAGGCGTTTTCGAAACGCCCACCGCACTAATAAGCTGCCCCAAATGGGACCTTAATCAAAGTGCTAGATAATATAATAAAAATAAATAAATTAGATAAAAAAAATTAAATTGGTCAATATAGATTAAAAGTCTAAACCACTACTGTAGACTTTAATCAGATTTTTAATATTTAGTAGGTTCTCTTAAATCCACATTCCTTTTATACTCCGCAGAATAATAATCAATTAATTAGATTATGCAAACATTAAAAAAAAATCTTAAAATGGCAAATAAACGATTCTATTTCCAAAATGAAATGTTTTGGCGTCGCCCGGGTTCGAACCGGAGACCTTCAGTGTGTTAGACTGACGTGATAACCAACTACACCACGACACCATTGGATGTCAAATGAACAATGTTATTTATACTTGCCTACTTCTTCAATCCTTATGGCGTTGGTCTCACCTTGGCAGATTTGAGCTTAACAGGTTATTTAGTTGTTTCATTTGAATTTATTGATGTTTGTTTTGAAGTATAACAGATGCAAATTATGTCGATAGAGGATTAATAATGCCTCAAAATGTCTAGTTGACTCCAAATGCATGAAACTTGCGCCAAATGCCCCTGAATAGATAAAATTTTATTGTTTTACATGGCATTTGAATTGCATATTTTGAGACATGATGAATTTTCCTCTAGCATTATTGATAGGTCCTCAAAAGTTTTATTTTAATTATTTATCAATATTAGAGCATTTCAAACAATAGTCGTTCCAGGTTTAAATTCAAGTTCATTCAGGGGCACCGATAACGTAAAACTTATATTAAAACTAATCATCTCGACAGGACGAGCCCAATGAAGCTAAAGATGATTCGGACTGATCAAGTCTTTTAAGTGCAATTGGAGGTTTTGGATGGGCAATTGAATTATCAAATGGATTTCAATTTCCAAATCTGACCTGCTTATAGTCAAATCAATTGTCTCATTGAACCGAATCCAAAGAGCTCAGTAGCACTTTATTATGACATCCTTTATGCACTTAAATGCTCATAAAACATAATTCAATCAAGGGAATTACTCTGGGTTGTTTGATAGAGTTGGCCAGATTCATTCAGTATTTACGGAGGTTGTCACTCTCAAAATCAATAATTAGAGCTCCACAAATTTCACCGTCATCACCCCTGTTTTTGGTGCCACCACTCTCTTCGAGCTACCACCACTGTCGCATCACCGTCATCACTATTGCCACACCAACATCATCAAGACGCTGCCACTTCCCTGTCGGATTATGCCTCTCTTCCAGGGAAAGCCTTGC
>NW_018165689.1:212044-213230 GCF_001263595.1 Phalaenopsis equestris | reverse complement strand
TATATATATATAATTTATCATTTATGTTCATGGAAACAAAAAACAAACTGTAAAAATTCTTTTTCCCTTCATGACTTTGATGGGTATTGTTGCTCGTTCAGCGGGCAGATCACTGAACTAAGAAGTTGTGCCGGCAAGTGGGAGCCATATATTAACGATGCATTTTTTAAATTATTTTTTTCTTACTCACTTAGATAAGGAATTATTATTCAATAACAGGTCCATATCATATAACCATTCCTATAACTCGTGTCCAATATTGATTACAAGACGATTATAAGAGTTAACAAAAAATCATGCGATCATGCTTTAACAAATGCGCCACCGCGAGAGCAGGTATTTGACAAATGCGTTTTATTCAAAAACCTTTTCTGCAAAAACAAATAATATGATTGTCATTTTTTATGCGTTTTCGATAAAAAATATAAACCATTTCAAAGTGATTTTTTATTACAATATCACTTTATGTGTATTAATTTGAATATACATGATATTATTCCATTTTTCGTTATTTAAAAACAAAATTATAAAACTGCTGCATAAATGAATATTTTTGTTTTATTGTTATATTCCAAAATCAAAGGTGGAAAATATATTGTCATCCTGCCAAATTAATATTGAAGGTTTATAAATAAAGTTGAAAAAAATTGAAAATTGTTAGAGGGATAATGCTAAAGTTAAAAATATTTTATCATTACTGCTGTCTAAATAGTTAACCAGTCAACGAGCGTCCATACTATTTGTCCAGTGGATAATAAAACCCCCATAAAATCCAATTATTGTCATCCGTTTGCGCATACAAGGTCTAAAATATGAACCGGGCTAGTCTTGGCTTAGTCTAATTACAGCTTTCTTGATGGGATTGCTGATTAAGCACAACCATAAAGGATAAATTTCAGCCCGGCAGTATGCCTGCCAAGCGTCAAGTGGAAACAAAACAATAATAAAAATTGCAAATGACAAGAACCACAAGAATATAAAGGCGGCAATACTTGGAAATAATGGCTTCTTGAGAGGATAATTTGCAAAATAATTAAAATAGCAATAATAATAATAATAGTATGTGAATTTTACGCTCATACACTTTATGTATTTTGATATATACACCACATAATTTTTTATGTATTTAGATATCCTACACCTAAGGTTTCATGATGTTAAAAATTTGAGTGTTATGTTTATAAAT
>NW_018165689.1:211449-211944 GCF_001263595.1 Phalaenopsis equestris | reverse complement strand
AAGAATTTCCATTCCGACCCTTCTGCAACCTCTTCATTCACGTGCAATCTATGGGTGATCTCAGAGGAGAATCGAGTACTGAGTCTGAGGATTAGTAGATTTATATTACTACCTATATGTCTATCTATGTATTTTGATTTGAACTTTATATTTATTTTGCTTTAGAATTACATGAATTTTGAACAAAATCAATAAAGCCCGCCGACAGCGCCCTAGATGCCACTGACAGTGATATTTTCCCGAAACTTAGGATTTAAATTCCAATTAAGCGCGCCGACGGCACCATCGACCCCGCCGACGGCGAGCTAACAAAGAACACCTTTAACCGCGATTTTGACCAGTCAACCGTCACTATTCATCATCCCCTTCCTCCTAAAAATCACCATTTTCGACCTAGGGTTTGAGAGATCTTGGATTAGGAGGCGATTTCAAAGTTTTTTGACACCGGATTTGATCATCTCTAGGCAAGAGCTTCACTCCAAGCTAAAAATATTT
>NW_018165689.1:210456-211218 GCF_001263595.1 Phalaenopsis equestris | reverse complement strand
GTCAATGCGATGGCTCAAACAAAATTTACTTCCATATTTAAAGGAAAGAAGTGCATACAAGATCGAGTTTTTGAAAGTCCGTGAGGAGAAATTGAACTAGTTATTGTCGAGTGGAGGTGGGAAAACTTTTGTTACACCGCCAATAAAGCTGATGTAAATGTTGTGAAGGAGTTCTACGCCAATGTGATTTATTCTAATGACGGAATCGTTCAAGTGCGTGGATTCCCTGTTGAGTTTACCGCTCCCCGCATCAACACTTTTTACGAAGTCTCAGACGCTTATATTTGTCACTATGAATCCTTTAGTACGATGGAAGGCCCCCTCAATAATGTGATCAACTTTCTCACTGATGGGAAAGGAACATGGAAGATAAAGCAGCGAGAACGGGTAAACTTTTCTACTTCCATGTTGAATGCCACCTCTAAGGCGTGGCACTATTTCATTTTCTCTACTTTATTACCGACCTATCTCCATAGTGAAGTAACTAGAGATAGAGCTATTCTGAATTTTTGTATTCAGAATAGTAAAACTATAAATGTGGGGATAATAATTCTTAAAAATATATTGACTACAACAAGGAGTGAGACTAGTGGAGGTCGAGGACATAACCTCTAAGGCGTGGCACTATTTCATTTTCTCTACTTTATTACCGACCTATCTCCATAGTGAAGTAACTAGAGATAGAGCTATTCTGAATTTTTGTATTCAGAATAGTAAAACTATAAATGTGGGGAGAATAATTCTTAAGAATATATTGACTAC
>NW_018165689.1:208154-208708 GCF_001263595.1 Phalaenopsis equestris | reverse complement strand
ATTCTTGAAATAAATAGAAGACTAGAACTCTTACAACTTGATGACTAGATAATCTGGAGGCTACATAGTTGATTCAATTACTTGAATTTTTTCTGAAAATCTCACTATGATATTTATTTAAATCAAACTTTTAATATTTCTGAATTAAAACTTTACTACAGTAGATCATAACTTTTATAAAGTACTAAAATTATTTGAGGAAAATAGTAGTTATGTTTGGGGGATTTTGACCAGAGGAAAATATGTTGAGATTTTCATACATATTTTATATTGTTTTTAATGATATTGCACTTTAAAGAAATGTATTTTTGATGTTTTGTTGCAGGAATGATGAATTAGGGTCATTGAAGCAAAAATATACAAAAAGAAGCGAATTTGGAGCGAAAAGGACCAAAATATGAAGATTTGAACTAGGTCGTCGACGGCGCCTTCGACCCCGCTGACGATAAGTTTTTCCCGAGACTACAGGACAAAATCTTCAGAAGCCTTCCGACGGCGCCCTCAAGGCCGCCGACGGTGAGATCGACGGTTATGCCTACTCAAGCTTTGGATAA
>NW_018165689.1:183849-207003 GCF_001263595.1 Phalaenopsis equestris | reverse complement strand
TTGTATTTGTTGATTTACAAAAAGTCGGTCAGTATGGAGAACACTTTTTGTCTTAAGTACTTCAAGGATTGGGCAATGTATGCTTGTCTCTCCTCTTGGAAACTCAGGGGTTGCCCCTTTTTATAGCCATTAGAGATGGATATGGAGCTTGGATCTGATTGGGGAAGCTTGGTGGCGGTGTAGGGGAGTTTAAAGAGGATAAAGGAAGCTATGCATATCCATCTTCCCTCTTCCTCATAAACTTTCATTATGAGCTTGAGAATTGATATATTGGATTGCTATGGTTTGTTCTTTCCTCATTGGATGGTTCATGAGGTGGATAAGGCTCTTAAAATGATCTGGACTGACCTCCCCCATATGGGCTTACAACTCATTCAATAAGCTTGAAATGAAGTGACACATAAGCTTCCTCTTCCCTCACTTCCATGGCTAAGTCATGTTGGCTCAATCATGATTACGATAACGACTTGAATAAGTTCTCTCCTATTGGATAGAGAGGGAGGCGAGTGATGATCTCACCGTGTCTTCCTTCTATGGTTTCATGAAGGAATGAAACCTCTTTCTTCCTCTCATGATGGCGTTATGATGACCCTTGACTTGGGTAAAAAAGTATGGCTTATGTGTCTTTCTAAGTCTTTATCATGTCATGGTAGATTTCATGGGTCATGGGTGACCCATTAACAACTTTTCATAACGTGAATTTAGGGTTTAATTATAAAGCATGGTTGTAGGGTTGTCATGGGCTTAAACCATGATTTTAGACTTAAATCCTAGGTATATAAATTCTAATTTCACTCTTTCTCTAATTAAATAAATATTTAATTAACTCAGAGAATAAAAATAATTTGATTAAAAGACCAAATTTTGACCAAATATGGTTAAGTTGACCAAGTTTGACCAGAGTTGACCATGATTGACCATTAATACACCAAAATAATCTGTTGTTTTAAGTATATATTTTATGCTTAGCTTTGGTGATACTTTAATTTAAAAAAGGGTATTTTCATGTTTTTTTTGCAGGTATATCAATGTCAGGCTTTTGGAGCAAAAGTATCAAAAAGAATGAAATTTGGAGCTAAAATATTGAATTTTGTGATTTTGGTGCCTGAAGCGCCATAATTGGCACCTAAAGCACCATTTTACAGAGAGTTGGCGCATGAACCGCCATAATTGGCACCTGAAGTGCCATTTTATAGAGATCTGGCACATGAAGCACCAGAATTGGAGTCTGAAGCGTCATTTTATAGAGAGTTGGTGCCTAAAGCACCAGAACCAGCGCTTGAGGCGCCAGAGATGACTTTTTATGAATTAAGAAAGTTCAGGATAAATTTTGTGCTAATTTTGAAGGGGCCACTTGTTTTAAATGCCCCATGGAGTGATTCAATGCATCTAAACACTTTGGAAGGTTCTTTTATGAAGGAATATGTCTCTTGGATCAAAAATATATATCTTTTGAAATTCAAAAGGGTTGACTTTTGGATAGAATTTGGGAGGAAATTTTGAATTCTTTTTGGAGAGAGGCAGCCTCTAATAAAGAGAGGGAAGTCTAGAGTATGAAGAGGGAGCAAAGAAGGAGAGTTTAAAGGTTCAAAGAGGGCGTGAAGAGAGTAAGGAAGTTAAGGGCTTGGAGATTTTCGATTTTCTTCTATGTGGTTGTAAAAGGAGAGGGAAGGTGAGAGTTTTCTTCTTCATTACACTTCTAAGAGAGAATTGAGAGTGCTTGTAAAGAGGGAAGGTGCCTGAAGTGAACTACTAGGGATTTGCTTGGGAATGATTGTGAGATAAGGTGTGCCTTTTATTTCTTTGTTTTTATAAACTTATTTTTATATATGAAATCTATGATTTGTTATTTTCTTCTCAATAATTCTGAGTAGTCTTCTTTATCCTTCTCCCTACTTTGAGATATGGTTTTGTGAAGAATTGATTTCGTTTTATAATTTTTGTTATATAAAGTTTTAAATGTCAGTAAACTATGATAATTCAAACTCTAATTTTCATTTACTTTTCAATTTAGCCAATTGAAATGTTAAAATTTTTTAAGAAACATATGATCCAAAAGTGCTTTGATTTTTACAACATAGTAAAAATCACATTTTAATAATCACATTTAAGTCCATGAAGGAGGATGTCATCCATGGGTTTGAGTGCAAATAAATATGAAAATATACATTATTAGATGCAGAATTGGAGATTTTAAGGTGATAGATTAAAATCTCAAATTTGGTCTAGTTGATTGGAGACTCATTGGAAACTGATGTGTGATTGTTAGCCCTCAAGTGAGGGAGTTGTGGGAGCTATGGAGTGGTAGTCGGTATCTTCCTAGCCTAACCACAGAATTAGGAATCAAACTCTAGATTAGTCAATGTTTTTTATGCACTCGAAAGAGGGTAAAAAATAAGATTGCTCCTATTTGGCACAATACAATTTTATATATTTTTAAATGATTTTTATTTCTTCACAATCCACACACTCATTGTAAAGGGGAAGGATGCTTTCGCAAACTTGAACTTTTCATCGTAAAAACTTTATTTAGCTTTCATAAATTTTACTTTTGAAAGTTTAACAATTAGTTTAATTAACTTAGTATTTTAATTGCATTTTATTTAGCATTCACTCATTTACTTTAGATTCGAATTTTGTACTTCACCTTTGTAGTTTAAAATTGTAGATTCAAATTTAACATTCACTCATTTACATATAAGCACATCCAACTTCATTGTGGGATTGATATCTATGACTCCATTAGAGCCCTTTATTACTTGAGCGATACATATACTTGCATTATTATTAGGGGATTTGACAGTTTAAATATTTTTAAAAGATAAAATTATTTTTATTAAAGTTATTTTAGTTGGGGTTACGTTGCATATTTATTATTATAACTATTGTGTGTATTTTGTAATATTGAAAAATATTTGCAAAAGTAACACACAAAAATCCGTTGCATCAAGTTTTTGGCACCATTGCTGCGGAAGTAACGTAAAATATTAGTAAATTACTTTATAGTTTAAAACATTTTATTTTAACTAAAAAACTAAAAAAAAAAATATTTTGTAGTTTATTTTGTAGTTTAATTAGAATATTTTCATATTTTAGTGTGTTTGTTTATTTTAATTGCTTATTGTGCTTGTTTATGCATAGTTTAAGATCTGAAGATTTAGTACATTACAATTCAGAGTTAGAAAGAACTATTAAAAAAATTTGAAAATAACAAAAAGAGATATAATTTTATCAAAATGGCTTGCAACTCAAGTAATGTCGTAAATAAAAATGAACATCATCAGAGATCTTTAAGAGATTATGTTAATCCTACAACAGACGAAATTTATTTGAGTATACAAAATCCTGTTGTAGCTGCCAATTCATTTGAGCTTGAATCTGTTATTATCCAAATGGTGCAAACCAATCAGTTTGGGGGAACATTAACTGAAGATCATAATTTACACCTTGTTAGTTTTCTAGAATTGTGTGATACATTTAAATATGATGGAGTGTCAAATGATATCGTCAGACTTAGAATTTTCTCCTTTTTCACTTAAGGATAACACTAAAATGCAGTTAAACTTGTTAGCACTTTAATCTATCAGAACTTGGGGAGACTTATCACAAAATTTTTTATCTTATATTTCCCACATTCAAAAATTGCTAAACTTAGAAACAATATTAGATCATTTTATCAGTTTGAAGGAGAATCAATTTATGAAGCCTGAGAAAGATTTAAGGATCTCCTTATTAAGTGTGCACACCATGCATTGCCAGATTGGTTAATAATTCAATTTTTTTATAATAGTTTGGTTGGATCTCTTAGATTAATAATTGAAGCTACTGCTGGTGTATCATTAATGTCAAAACCAAAGCATATTCTTTAATTGAATAGATTGCTACTAATAATTTTTAATGGCCCTCTAAAAGGGTAAATCCAAAAAGAGTAGCTAGTATTCATGATTCTGATGCAATATCTATATTGGCCGCCCAGATTGCTGCAATATCAAAGAAGATATATCA
Source organism: Phalaenopsis equestris (assembly GCF_001263595.1). Lineage (NCBI taxonomy): Eukaryota > Viridiplantae > Streptophyta > Magnoliopsida > Asparagales > Orchidaceae > Phalaenopsis > Phalaenopsis equestris. The sequence goes on along the minus strand of NW_018165689.1, from coordinate 202,998 downwards.
ATATGGAATGAATTGTTCTTAGACATCACCCGTGCTTGAGGAAAACTCATTAGGACAAAATATAGAATCTCAATCTTCTTATGATACTTTAAATGCATTAAATAATTTTTCTGACATTCTTTATGCCAATTATTATAATTCTGGTTGGAAGAATCATACAAATTTTAGTTGGAGTAATAATAACTCTAATGCTGCAAATCCACAATGGGGAAACAATGCTGTGAACCCATTGAGAAACTCCAACAATCAAGGAAATCCAACTTATAAACCTTATTACCCTCCAGGTTTTAATATATTTCAGAGTAAGGAGAAGAAATAATCAATGGAAGAATTAATATTGCAAATTGGAAGTCAATTACAAAGTTAAGCAGCTGCAATTAGAATCATGGAAAATCAATTGAGATGTATTGCTACTGCACTTAGCAATAGACCTTCAGGAAATTGCCAATATGGTATTATTTATCAAAGTAAATCCTAAAGATCAGAACAAAGAGCAAATAAAGGCTATTCAATTGAGAAGTGAAAAAGAATTAGAAAGAAGTGTTCAAAAAGAAGTGGAAGTTGAAGTTGAAAAGATGAGGTGAAAAATGAAAAATCTGGTGAAGATTTTCATTTTGAGTCTGAATGCCCTATTAAACCAATGAAAATCACCGTAGAAAGACCACAATCTCCATTTCCTAAAAAACTAAAGTAGAAGAACAGAGATAACCAATTTTAAAAATTTTTGAAAATATTGAGGAAATTAACGATAAACATTTCATTTGTTGAATCCTTGGAACAAATGCTAAGTTATGTGAAGTTCATGAAGAATATACTTAATAAGAAAATAAAGTTTGTAGATAACGAGACTGTTGCGCTCAGGGAGGAGTGTAGCACTATAATTTAGAAAAAGCTTCCTGAAATGCTTAAAGATCCTGGTAGTTTTACTATCCTTATGCTATTGGCGAAAGATTTTTTAGAAAAGCTTTATGTGATTTAGGAGTCAATATTAATCTTATGCCTTTATCAATTTTTAGAATGTTGGGTTTAGGAGACATTTTACCTACAAATGTAACTCTTCGTTAACTCATCGTTCAATTACCTACCCTAAAGGAGTTATAAATTTATCTTTCCTGTGAATTTTATTGTATTAGATATGAATGAAAATAAAGAAATTCCTATCTTCTTAGGAAGATCATTCCTTGCCACTAGAAGAGCTTTGATAGATGTGCAGAAAAGAGAACTAACTATGAGAGTTAATGATCAAGAGGTTACATTTAATATTGCAAAACCATGAGATACCCTACAAAAGAGTAAAAGATTGAATGCTTCATAATGGATATTAACAAGTACTGAAGATGAAGATGTGTAACAACTCTCAAGTTTGGAATTTTGGTTTATAAGAGCTTATTTGTGTTTAGTTATGTTTGGTTTCCTTAGTTTTTGATATCGGACTTATTATGTTTGCTATTTGTATTTGATGTTTAGTTTTTTACGTTAGGATGTTGTTGGTGTGATTTTGACGCTGAGTTTTATGTTGTGATGTCAAAATATTTGTTTGTAATTGTTTGGATTTATATATAAAAATGTAAATTTATTTGTTGTTTGTGAAAATTTAATGTTAGTAAATTACTTAATTATGAAAATTAAAGTGAATTTAAACAAATTAGAAGATGGAGTGCTTTGGTGTACAACACTTTTTACCAAAAAAAATGAAAACTAAAATTTTAAGCGTTGAAGCCTAGGCGCCAAATCAACAGTCATTAAAAACCGCAAAAATGAACAGTGACGCCATTTTTTATGCTTCAGTTCGTCTTCTACCTTTCGACTAAGGCTGAATAGCATCTTAGGAAATCCAAATACTCGGATTTGAGGCGATTTTGGGGCTTGAATTTCTTGGATTTCATCTTCTCTTAGTAAGAGCTTCACTTTAACATAGAAATTTTTTATTTTTACCATGGATTTTCCTACACCCTACATTATGTTAAAACCGAAAATTGGAAAATTTGGAGAAATTTAGTGAAGAATCTATGTTGTGAAGTTTGTTAGCAATGATTTTAATTTTAGGAGTTTACTTTATCTTTATAGTGTATTTATTTGGAAATATTTTGATTTTTTAGAACTTATATGGCTCCTAAATGAGGAAGATGAAGAGAAAAGAGGCCTGTGACATGAGAAAATTTATGAACATCAAAGCCCAACATCATTGTAATACCCAACTCATGATAAGGAAACTGATTCAAGAACGAGCATTTTAGAATCCCGAAGGTTCTATTGAAGGATTGATTGTAGCAAGAAATTGGGAAACTTTTGGCTATTTCACGGTTGTAGCAATTGTCTCGATCGTCCAGGAATTTTATGCAAACCTCCTAGAAGCTTCGGATGATCAAGTATTTGTACGAGGTAAGACTATTGAATTCACCCTTGAAAGAATTGATGCACTATATGGGTTAATGGAAGAATTTCATTGTAAATATACTACATTCGATACATTTGATTCGGCACTGGATGAAGGTATTGCTTATCTGACCAATGGAAGAGGAGTTTGGAAAATGAAGAATGATCATAAGGTAAACTTCTCTACTTCTATGTTAAACGCTCAATCTAAAGCTTGATATTATTTTATTTCTACTTGACTCCTTCCAATGAATCATCTGAGTGAAGTCACTAAGGAGAGAGCTACTCTAAATTTTTGTATTCAACAAATGAAGAGAATAAACATTGGTGCTCTCATTTATCAAAATGCCCATAATTCTTCTAGAGGTGGGACTACTGGATGTTTAGGATACCTAGCCTTAATTTTTCCTTTACGTGACCAATCAGGAGTGGGTTATGATAGATCTGAAGAATTATTACAACCTCTTAAACCTATCATTAAGGCCAGTGTTCATACATATGAGTTACAAGGTGGACAACGAGCTAGTGGTAGAGGCAATGATATACCTTCTACTTCAGCTTTTAGACTTTCTACATCCCACACTACTTCTCTAGAGAATGTTATGGAGCAACTTCTTATTCAATAGGGTAATATTTTGACTATCAGAAATCAGATGAGAACTATGGAGGATCAAAATTATCATAGTGATGAACATCTACAAAGGAAAAAGTGGATTATGAGATTTCTTATAATGAGGCTATGGAAAAATATTTGAGGGGTGATCATAATATACAATTCTCTACTTGCTCCTGCTTTACACCTTATGAGTCTGAAGTAGACTTTGAAGAAGAGGATGAAGATGATGATGAGTAATTTACTATTATGTTTGTTCTCTGTAGTTTGATTTTGTTTTCATGTTGTTTTTAGTTAGTGAACTTTATTTTTAAATGATGTGTATTGTAAAATGATGTTAAACTTTTTATGTTTAGATGTAGATTATTTATTTTTATTTCAATATTATTTGTTTTTGCAATTTATTTCTTATGTTTAGAACTCTCCTTTACTTAGCAAATCTTTTTGATATATCATGTTTTATATAATGTTTTATACCCAGTTCCTTTTAATTGGTATCTGAAAAGTTTCAAGTTCAAAGCCCTCTACAGGTTAGTTTTATTTAAATGTGTATAATGTTTTCTTTCTACCTTCATTTTTGTATTAAATGCTTTACCTATTAAAAATTTAAGGGGGGGGGGGGGGGGTTGGGGGGGCATTTTTTTTAAAAGAAACTAAACTTTATTTGTCCTCAATAAACTATATTTCTAAAATTATTTTTGACATGAATTTTGGTATTAGAGGTCAACTTGAAGATAAATATATTTTCTATTTTAAAAATATGATTGTAGACTTAAGTAAAAAACTTTAATAATGAAGATTAGTTCTAAGGTTAGTTCTAAAGTTGAGATATTTAGTATAAGAGTAAAGGTTATGTGTGTACTATTTAAAGTAAAAGAAATTGTATTTTTGAAATATTAAGAGTCTTAGAGTTATATAAAAAGAATGGATTGATACTTTATGAAAAAATCTTTTTCAAAGCTAATATGCATTTATAAGTATGACATGTATGGAGTTTTTAACTTTATGAAGAGGATAGTGAAGTTCAAAATCATTAAAAGTTGTCCAGATATAGTAATCCTTATATGAAAAGGAAAATAAAAATAAGAATTGAAAATGATCCTAAAAGAAAAAAAGGAAAGAAAAAAAAAAGAAGAAGAAAAGAGAAAAAGAAAAGCAAAAGAAAAAATATGTGAGGAGATGCCTAATCAAAAAGTGGCTTCACTTGAATCAACTTAAGGAAAGAGACTTAAATATATTTCTAAACTTATATTAAAGTATTAGCATCTTTACTAATGAAGTTCTCATGAAGTTCTTTTTCATATAGTTCTTCTAAGCATCCTTAATATGATGACTTACACCTATTCTTAAATTGAGTAGGAAACCAAAACTTATAGACTTAATTACTAAATATTCCTATATTTTTAGTTTTAATTTAAGTTATTAAAAATTTTTCTAAAGTCGTACTATTGTGTTTAAAAAACAAAAACTATAGAAGTCTTTAAGTGATACTCACTACCTTAAGTTATACTTTTTATGTAGTAAAAGAGTTACTTGAGGACAAGCAACAATTAAGTTTAGGGGAGTTTGATACAAAAAAAATATTCAATTTTAATTATATATTTAAAACTTATATTGGTTGATATTGCACTTTAAAGAAATGTATTGTCATATGTTGTTGCAGTTATACTAAGTCTAGGCATTTTGAGCTTAAAGGATGCAAAAAGAACAAAATTTGGAGTCAAAAGGTGGCATTTTCAAAAATTGAATCGGCGCCTAAGCGTCACAATCCAGAGAAGACGACACCTAGGATTCTGGGATGAGCGCTAGAAAGATTTGAGTGTTATTGTAAAAAGAGAAAGAGATTTATTAGAACTTCACAGAATTTGCTTGGGAAAGAGATTGAGTTAATTGTTTTACTTTTCATTCTTGTTTTGTAAACTTGTTTCTATATATATAATCCATGTTTTGTTATATCTTCTTCATGAATTATGAGTAGACTTCTTTGTCCTTGTCCCTACAAAGAGATATAGTCATGTGAAGAATCAAGATTGAATCAAGATTGTTGTGATTGTTGTGCAATATTTTAATTTCAAAATTGTGATGATTCAAACTTTGAACATCATTTACTTTTTGAACTGACCAATTGAATTGTTAAAATTTGTTATGAAACATACGATCTAAGAGAGATATGCTTTCTACAACAAAGTAAGAATCACATTTTGTTTCATGAATAAGAATGTAGTTCATGAGGTTGAGTGCAAATAAATAGGGAAATATTCATTGATGGGCATAAAATTAGAGATTTTAGGGTGACAAATTGGAATCCCCAATTTGGTTCAAGTGTTTGGAAACAAAAGCGAAATGTTAGCCCTCGGGGAAGGGGAACGTGGAAACTCTATAGTGAGAACCACTATCTTCCCAGCATAATCGTGAATTTAAGGACTAAACACTGGATTAGCCAGTGTTCTTTGTCACTTGTAAAAAAAGAAAGAATATAATTGCTCCTATTTAGCACAATACAATTTTCTTCAATTTGAAAATTCACTGACTTAACCTCGTTATAAGAGGAATGTTACTTTCTTAAATTTGAACTCTTCGTCACAAAACCTTGTTTAGTTTTAGTAAATTTAACTATGAAGTTTAGAGATTAGTGTATTAAACTTAGTTTCTTTAGTGGCATTAAACAAAATTTTAACTTGTTTTCTTGCTTAAGTTTTTTATAGTTTAAATATTGTGTTTTTGTGTTATTACGATAATAATTTTCACCTCTCTGTGGGATCAATAATCAGGACTCTATTATAGCCCTTTATTACTTGAGTGATACGTATCTTTGCGTTTGCAACATAGTGACGAATTGGAATTGAAAGTACACCTTAATTCAATAGAAATAGCAACTTTAAATATTTTAAAAAGATAAAAATTATTATATTGAAGTAATTTTTATTTTTATTAATCTACATATTTTTTAGTATAGTTGTCTTGTGTGTTGTGTTGTTGAAAAACATTTATAACGCACAAAATTCGTGCATCACCTAGTTATCCAAACTAAGAGTAATTGAAGTCCATAGGTTAACCAACGACATAAAGCAATGGAAACATGGAATAATGCTACAAGAAAACCATCTCAAAAAAATCACGATATAATCACTACCTCTACATTACAGAGAAACAAAAAGAGTTTAACCACACATTGTCGATAAAATCATAAAAAAGAAAACTATACAAATCTCCCATGAAAGACACAAAGGAATGTTAAACTTACAATAAAAGCTTTTCTTCTTCACAAGAGTAGTATCTTTCCTTCTCATAAAAAACTCTCACACAAACTCACAAGAACAAGAGGTGTAAAATCAACCTCCAAAAGTTTCAATCCAAAGAGACGAATAAAAACTTAGAGGAGAGATCTCTCTAATCAAATTCCCTTATTTTCTTCAGACTAGCAACCCAAGATGCCATAAAATCATCCTTATGAACATATATATATAATTATAGGCAGGGCTCGACAAAGGCAAGAAATTTGTTGCCAAAATAAGTCTAGCAACCGAACGAGGGCTCGCCGCAAAGTCGGCACAGGCGCGACGCGAAGTTGTCCCGGGTACACTGCTATGGGGATGGGTGAGCTGCGATGACAATGCGAGTGCTTTACGTAAGCGTGGTTGTGCACTGTTTGTGATGTGGGCGCATTGTGTTAACACGAAATTACTTTAAGTGGGCCACAGGTGCACTGGTCTGCAAAACTCCTCTATTATGCTGGTTTCCATCGTCTTTCGCTCAAAACTCACATTTACCCTATCTCCTGCACAACTAAGACAAAAATACATTCTCAAACATAATATCAATATAAAATGATGTAAAAACATGAGAAAATATGCCAGAAAAATGTCATATTTTCTGTTTATTAAAGTATGTAAGTATGAACTTTCAAATATAGTTCATAAGCTATTTATTTCAAATGTAGTTCATAAGCTGTTTATATTAGTATGTAAGCATGAACTTTCAAATGTAGTTCTTAATTTGAGGAGTATTGCATGCATTTAGGGTTTATTATTGATTGAAATTCATTAGTTATTTATGATACAATTTATATAACTTGGTCAATGTTCTGTAAATGAATGCAAGACATAATGCACTAGCTCAATAAGAATAATTTCTTCTAAAATTGTTCTTTGTAAGTTGCGCATTTTCTATACACTATAACACTATCTGTGGGGTTTATTTTGACTCTACGCTCCTCTCATTGAGAAAAAAAAGGAGAAAACTTGAGGGGTAAAATTACAGGTTAGCAAATTACAGGTTAGCCCATATTGCCCATATTGAAAAAAAAAAAATAACAACTAAATTCATTGAATTATTTTTTTGTCTTTTGATTTTTATTAAAAATTTGACAACCTATTCAAGTTTCTTGAAATAAAAAAAAAAGTAATACTTTTCAATTTAGAAATTAAAAATTAAATATTAAAACTCAAATAAAAATTAGTCATGTTTTCTTTCTTGTGCTCTTAAAATGAGTCTTTATTACGTGTTGAAATATGCCTTTATTGGGCACTTGAAATTATTATTATTATTATTATTATATTTTTGTTATTAGTCTTCTTATTTGGATTTTTTTTTGGATATTTAAATTTAAAATTCTTATTTTGATCATAAATTATTATTGCATGTTGAAGAATTTGCGGTAATAAAGATATATTATTGTCTTCACATTGTACAAAAATTCAACATACGCACAGATAGAAGAAAGATCTAATAGAGGGGACACCATGGTTTTTAAATTGAAAGCTCGAAAAGTAAAAAATGACGTGGTCTAGCCCAGTTGAAATGATTCCACTATGTCGATGTAGGTTATAAGACATTACTGGCCTTTAAAAAGCCAGAGCAATATTGCATAAGTGGGTATCACCTTCACTTCCACTAGGAGACTGGCAGATTATGGGTTTGTTTGGGGCAGCTGCAGTTCATCCAGCTTCTGCTGATAAGCAGTTTATCCTGATAATCTGCTGATGAGCAGCTGATCTGGATAAACTGTCTAGTTGTTTGGCTTGCGCTTATGGAAAACAACTGATTCTGGAAAATTGACCATTCTGACCTTGTTCTCAATAAGTTGTGAATAAGACCTTGTTCTCAATAAGTTGTTTAGCTGTTTGGTTAGTGTGTTTTGTAAACAACTTATTTGCAAATTTTTTTTAATTAAATAAATAATCTGTGGAGCATAATTTATAATTTTTTCAACAAAATTAAGGTTCAAATGTTAAGACATGAAAATACAAGAGAGTTTGAGTTACATTTATATAACTAAAATATTTCTGATCACATAAAAAAAGCACAGTTACATATACAAAAGTAAAATACACATTCACATACTAATATGAAGTATAATGAGACCCAAAAAAAATAAAAAATATGTTAAAATTACAAGAAAAAAAATGACAATATTGACTTTAAAATGTAAAAGCATATCATGACAAATGTTGCCCGGTTCAGACACCCTAGAGCCCCGAGCAAACCTGTCTGACTGGGATATCGTAGAAACGGAAGCACTCGAACCACAAGCGATGTTTTGAAGTTGTGATACCGTCAAACTCAGAGCTATGATGTCTAGTTGTGATATCGTAGAAACATACTTAATGTCGGCCTACCTGAAGAAATTGCAGTCCTCCGGTTTGTGTGCCCACCGCAGACACATGTAGAATGTTGTCCATAGTTATGTGGTTGGCGTGACATGAGTAGCAAGGACGGTAGCCCACAACGGCACATCACTTGCTCGGACTTCCCTAAATACTTGGAGCTCATCGTCCTGCAATTATTAAAAAAATACATATTAGTCAAAAAAATACAGGAAATAAATAAAATCTACTTACCCAAGTGTAGAGGCAACGGTTGCCGACAACGAAGTTCTGTGGCCATCCAAGTTGCTCCACAAGGAGATGCATGGAGAAGGGGGGGGGGGGGGGGGGGGAGGAGAGAGAAGTGGAGAGAAGAGGCCAAAAAACTTCTTTTCCAGTGACAAAAAAAAATATGAGATCATTACAACTCATGCAATATATGGCATTGTAAGAAGCCAAAAAAACTCTAGGGATAAACCTTTCTAATCCAACACATATAGGTGTCATTTCCTCACATAGCCGATAAGTCCTGTTCTGTACTTAAATGAAAAAAGCAACAAAATATTTATGATTACCTATGCAAAAACATGTGTATGCATGCAGGAAATATATCCAGAATCTTTACTTAAATGAAAAGAGCCCCACCATCTTATTTTCAAACTATCCTTATGCATTTAACTTTCCAACTCTGTATGCATTGAACTGCAACATCAAACCATTTACTCAATCCATAATAATTAGCCTAACCTCCAATATCCATGCATAAAAAAAGTTTACATTATATCATACATAACATGTCATGTCCCCAACTCTGTATGCAGGAAATATGTTCAGCTTTTTTTCCTAATAAATCTCTCTGGCACATGACAGACATATAACCATTGCTTCAGAAAACCAACAGACAAATAGAAACCAGACCAAACTGCACGAGAGATGCTTCATAAAAATAACCAGAGCCCCTACCATTTCCTCCGAAGAATAACCATTTACTTACAGAAATAACCATTTACTAACAGAAATAAACATTGCTTCAGAAAAGCATAAAAGATATATGAAGGTACATACACTAGTAAAATGTTTTCATCTCAAATGCTTGTCTATCTAAAATGCTTGCCGCTCTCAAATGCTTGCCTATCTAAACTTCCCTAACAGTAAACTTCCCAGATGAGCCAACAAACACCCAAAAAAACCAACAGACAGGTACCAAAGCTATGTGAAGCAGTATACTTAACAGAAATAAACATTGCAGTATACTTCCATGACAATAAACTTCCCTGAACACAAAAGAAACAAAACAATTCATTCTCCAACACTTATAATCCATACTGGCAGAATCATCCTATTTTTTTTCTTGAAATAATCGAAATATTATGCACCAACCCACTAGTTTCAATAATATTTCAGATTTCATAAACTACCTGGATATTAACAACAAACAAAAAGAGAGATATTTATCACCGAGGAATGCTCATTCTCAAAATTACTCTCTCCATCTCTCAATTCATAACAAATTAACAGAAGTAAATGGTAGAAGTTTGTCATTCATAAGTAGAGATGCAAAACAAGCACCCAGATGAGCCACAACACATTCATATGTAGATGCTAAACAGGTCGGTACAAAATATCAAGAAGCTCGAGAATAGAAGAGGCCTATATAAAAACAATCCACCTCCATCTCTATCTAATCCACAACACATTCATAAGTAGAGATGGGTAAGTAATTCTCAAAGTTCCTGGATATATGCAAAAACCTGGAGCAAATATTGAGTTGCATGAAATTTATGTAGTCATTTTTTTCTAATAAAGCTAAAAGAGTACAAGAATTGACTGAAGAGTATAATGCCATTTAATGAAAAAAAAAAACATTACCAGTCTTTCTATCATTGCTTCAGATCTGTTATGCCCATACTTTTTAAAATTTGTAAGACCATTTCATTAGATGCACTCAAAATTACTCTCTCCTCTCGATAGTGCATGCAACTACTTTACAAATAAGAGATTTTCCAATGGAAACAAGAATAGTAGCTCCAAAGAAAAATAATAACTTTTTTAAAGTAATGCATCAAATAAATGAGATAGAGGAACTATAACAGAATTCACCAACCATCTGAAAACAACATTTCGGCCAAATATATGAGGAGGGAGGAGAGGAGGGAGGAGTGGAACCTTTCTTCACCGTGAGTATAGAGAACCTTTCTTCACTGCAATATATGAGAAGGATGGAGGAGAGGAACCTTTCTTTATCGCAATATTAGAGGTGACTTTCGACCAAAAGAGGGGGAGGAGGGTGTAGAAGAGGGAGGAGAAGAATTTCTTACCAGGGGAGAGCAACCTCTTCGTGAAATGGGTAGCGACGGAGGCAGGATCTTTTTCGACAGAGGGTTAGGGCGAGATCGGGTTAGCGAGGGCAAGAAGGGTAAAAATGGAGTGCGAACGCGGATCGCGGGGATATACACGCTGTTCGCGTCTAATGGAAAATAGAAAACAAGGTTCTAAAAAATGTACCCTAAATATGAGAAACAAACGGTGAGGCGGCGTTTGGAAAACGGGCGAGATCGGGTTAGCGAGGGCAAGAAGGGTAAAAGATGAAGTGCGAACGCGGATCGCGGGGATATACACGCGTCTAATGGAAAATAGAAAACAAGTTCTAAAAAATGTACCCTAAACATGAGAAACAAACGGTGAGGCGGCGTTTGGAAAACGCCGCCACACTTATAAGCTGCCCCAAATAGGCCCTACATTAGAAAAGTAGTGGTGATGTGGTTGCTTTGAAGGATGACCGATGGTAGAGGTTGAGTGACGTCAATTCTAATGTCAGCATCGTCAGTAGCTACAGTCGGGCGGCGTTGGTCCAACAACTATGGTCGGGCAGTGGGGTTCCTATAGTGGTACTCGACAACATTGGTTTAATGGAAGTGAAGGTGGTTGCGGGGCAACACTGATCCGGCGGTCGGGGTAGCTAGAAGGCGGTGCCCTGGCAACAACGATGGTGGTAGCCGACCGATGACAGTGACCTGTCCATGGTGTTCTGATGATGGAGGCAACCAAGCAGCGATGTTCTTGTGGCATTGAATGTGGTGGTCGAGCAGTGGAAGTCCGATGGTGGTGACGAACCGATGGCAATGGTCTGACTATGGCTATGATGGTGGCCAGCATTGGTGGTCCAATGGTGGAGATGGCTAGACGGTGGTGACAGTGATAAATATGTGGAGATGTTGGTGGCTCAACGACAATGTTTCGACGATAATGACGGTGGTGGTCGGGCATCGATGGTTCAACGATGATGATGGTGGTGGCCTAGTAAAGTGCTCTAATAGTGGTGACAACGATGGACACACAATGGTGGTCCAATGATGAAGGCGTCCTTACAACAGTGGTCTAATGACACCAACAATGGTGCCCAAGTAGCAGTGATCTGGCGATGGCAGTGATGGTCAGACGTGTGATGATGATGATAGTGGTGCTCAAGAAGCTAAGGTCCGACTGATATTATGGTGGCAACTAGACGTCGGTGGACCAATGACAGCGATAGTGGTGGTCAAGCAACGGTGGTTCAACATTGGCAGTGACTTGATGACAACGGTATGGTGGTGGTGGAGCACAGGAACCCTTAAGAGCATTGAGCTCCTTCAGCCTTCTCTTTGAGCTCCAGGTCCCTTTCATGAAGAGAGTGGGGGACTATTTATAGACTTTGGGAGTGACATCCTTCAAAAATATTGCATGAAACTGGACCACTACATTGAATGGTCAGAAGTGATTTCCTTTATTGGATGTTATTTTATGAGTAATTGAATGTCTTTATGATATCAAAATTGAGTGATCTTAGGGTCGTTGCATTCGTCTTATCGAGACGTTCATTTTAACTATGAATCTGCCAGATTTAGAGATCATTCAGCTTCTTTTTATACTTTAAGTGTATGATCTGAGCTCACTTTGGGCTCAAAGTGGAATCATTTTTCATGTCATTTGGTTTCTCCCTGATACACTTCATTTGATCATAAATTGAAGTGTGGATATTTCAATTGATTTTTGAAACTTTAGGTTTAAACGTGCTTTGAATTCGTGCAAATCAATATGATTTCTTAAGGACGTATTAATATTAGATTTTTTTTTGTTCTCTTCACATAAGTTATAATCTCCATTTTTAAAAATAAGCTTACTTTATTCTACATCATCAACCATGTTTTTATAAAAGCGTTACATATAAATGTTCAATAGATTATCAAGCTTTCATAAACTGGCGCCACCTACTTTCTCTTGTCGACTAGATGAGTCGAACCAATTTTCATCATTCATAGTCTACAAAATTGAGATGAATAAGACTTACAATGTAAAGGAATAATTTCAGCTTTAATAGAAGATAGTGATGGAAATCTGTGATTATTATATCAAAATGCTCTTCTCCTCAATTGCTATAATTAGAGGCTACATGTGAACTCAATAAAGTTTAGGTCCAAGTAAAGAAAAATCATAGAATTGGATGAAGTTTGGCATGATCAGGCTTACCATTTTGCTACTTGTGATGAGGGGTTTTGGTTTAAAGTCTCACTCTACCACTTGAAGTTGAAGCAGGTGCGGTGGACATTGTCGGCATGTTTGGGATTGGACCGATCTTACTTGTCAATTTATTCAACTCCACCTCCAATTCGTCACATTGGTTACTTCAGAGCAAGTTTGCACTGACTTGTTCTGCCCATTGCGTTTTATCTAACAATGAGCCAAATGAATCTGATAATTTATTTCCCCGTCCTGCATCGAGACAAAAAGAAGAAATCACTATAGACGTACAAAAAAATTTAAAAATTAAAATGATTTTTCAAAGCTGGAATAAAACAATGAATATTTTTGCAAGTCGACAATTTTATGATATTTCTAAAGAGGGAGAAATTTTTGCTCAAGGAATTGCTTCCCTAGAAGTGAAATTATATAATGTCCCTTTCTGCTTCTATATTGAAACGCAAAACCTGGTTGGTATGGTTATTTTACTCTTTCAACTAACTTTTAGGATAGTTTTTTATCTTCTCTTTTTTTCCTTTTTTCTTTTTTACAAGCAGTAAAATGACAATCAGACTTTATTCTTACAATGGTCAAAAAATTATCTTGTGATCATAGAAGTTGTAAGAATCAAATTATCTTTTATGAAATAATTTTTCTGGCAAAAGCACTCGGATATTTCTTCCCCATTGAATCTGAATGCAAACTGTTTGGTGATTTGCATTTTTTTAGTTTTTAGTTTTTGAAAAAATGTTTAAAAGCTCATCTAATATCAATTCAAATAAGCATTTAATCAGTCGGGAAATAAGATACTTAATAGCTCATTTCTAACAAAGAAAATTCTTCAGAAATCTTTATCATAAGAAGGGTGAACAAATCTAATCACAATTAATAGTTGATCACCTAAAGCAACAACCAGAAGGGAGGTAGAGAGGATTGCGCAATATCTTGGGAAATTCTTTACAAGTCGTTTGTCCAATGAACTTACCACATAGCACTCGCTTCGACCCAACAACTCCACCATTCCTCTATAAATCGTCTCAACATAAATTTCCTCTAAATAAAACAACTCCCTCCACTGCCACTCCTTCCATGGCGATCTCCTCCCACCGCTCCCTTCTCCAAGCCGCCGTCACCCCCATCAAAACCGCAGCCACCACCGCCAACTCTGCCCGCTTTTCCACGAACTTTGACACGAACCTCATAATGATGGTTGTCGTTCTCTTCTGCGCTCTAATCTGCGCTCTCGGCCTAAACTCCTTCGTCCGTTGTGCCCTCCGCCTACTAGACAGACACGACATACCCATCCAAATACTACTCGCCCGCACCGCAGCTCGGCGCAGTGCGATCCGAAAGCTCCCAGTTGTGGTTTACTCAGCCGGTCTGAAGCTAGGCTCGACCAGCTTGGAGTGTGCTATATGCCTGGCGGAGATAGGGCCGGGAGAGAGGATACGGCAGCTCCCCAAGTGTGGCCATGGCTTTCACGTGCTCTGTGTTGACAAGTGGCTCTTGGCCAGACCCACCTGCCCAACCTGCCGCCAATGCCTATTTTCAGCGAATCAGAAGAGTGATAGCTGTGTGGGGCGGGAGCAGGAGGACCGGATCAGCATTGAACCGTTGGAGCCTGAAGGATTAGTGACCGATTTCAGGATATAGTAGAATTAACTTGGAGAACTTCAACTGTGTTGTACATTGTACATAGCTTAGTTATGTTTCTTCCTTGAACAAGTGGTTTAAGGAAATGGGGATTGTGGCGTCCTGTGTTTCGTCCATTATGTACCCCAAATTTTGGCGATTGTATTTCATCTAATTAAGAAATGCTGAGGATTAAGATAATCGATCGTTATTATCTATAGCGTTTGTATTTCATCATATTTACTGTCGTTATTGATTAAAATATAAATTATTCGCCTCTTACAAAGATGAAAATCATGAAAGAATATTTTACAGATGTCCCCAAAATAGATCAAAAGATGAATGCAGATACATTAGAAAGGTTGATGAAGTAAAACAAGTATCAATCGATAATGATCATGTTAGAGGATCAGATGTTATAAAAAATTTGTCGAGTAACAAGCCCATCAAATATCAGATTTACCATATTAAAATCTCGATGCCGGTTATAATTGTAACAGTACCAATTACTGCAGTTGCGCCTGACAGACAATTCTATTGCAATATGAATGTAAATGAATCAGTAGTTTCTTGTAAATTACAGCTTTTTTTTTTTTTTTTGTGGACTGTAGTTTTGTTTTAAAGTTTGTTGTGATGAAGTCATTTTGATTTATGAAGGATGTTATGTTTTATAATCCAATGAATTATAATTTTGATTTATGGAACTAGCTACCAATTTATAAGAGGTATATATTTATAAGCACTGATGGGCAAAGGATCTCCGTAGAATTGGGCTGTTGAGGCAATATGCATTGTTGTGCAGAGGAGGCTTAGAACAACGTCACCAAACAAAAAAGCTTAATCCTCTTCTGTGTGCACAATGACCTGCATTGTTTGATTCTTATGATTGTTAGATGATAGAAATATAAAGTTGACACAATATGCAATCAATAACCTTTGATTGAGAATCAATGATCTAAACAAAACTAAAAATGCAGTAGAAGTAGTACTATAAATGTATGATAATCCTATCCATCTCCAGAAGTACAAATAGAATTAAATTTTTCACTCAAAAGTGGATGCCACAAATTATTTACTGTCACAAGCGAAAATATCATGAGTTGGGCTATAAAAACTTCATTTCTTAAACGGAGGAAACAAAGATTCAAAAAAAGGTCTTTTGTACAAACTTACTATCAGCCACAAAAAAAAATAGAGTTTTGCATATATGCACAAGTTAAAATAGTTAACAAATCTCTAACAAAATAATGAAGCAAGGAAAATGTATGTTAACTAGCTATGGTTAAAAAAATTGACATACTGTTAATACAGAACATAACTTCATTATCAAACCTTATGAATAATTATAAAACTAAGTATTTGGATTACATTATGAGATAGCTTAATTAGTAAATTTTGAAACTTCACTAGCAAGATGAGAGTATCAAACTACTTGACAATAATATAAACTTGGGATAACATTCGCAGGGGACAAAACACAAACAGTTTCTCAAGTCTGAATTTAGCAATTCAGAAAGAGCAGATAAAAAGCTTCAGGTAGGGAAGGGAACATATCAAGGGTAGTAGGAATCTGAGCATCGAGATCATGCATGTACCTTGCTTTTTGAAGTATACATGACAAGCAACAGTACTTTGCTTTTCAATTTGTGTAGCAAGGCGAAACAATGTGTTCTATTACCATGTACACTTCATGTAAATTTTGATTAGAAAAAAATAGTCCTCAATACATTAAAATGTCATAAAAGTTTACTCAATAAGGTGCACGCATTTGCAAAGTGGAATATGCTACACCTCAGCAATTTTTGACTTGGAGATGATAATTGAGAGTAGGTGAAAAAACTTTTGTTCTCAATAAAGTGTTAATTACAGCGAAGATTTTTATTCACCTAAGAACTGAATACTTATAGAGGGATTACCAAGAATGCCGTCTCTTTATTACAACTAAGACTTAAATTTAAAAAAAAACACCTAAACCATCTTAAAAGTTTTATTAGTTCAAAACACTTAAATAAATACATAATCAGCATTACAGATGCAAGGTTGTTTGGAGTAAGCCTATTGTTCCTTTTCTTAAGCTTAATATCGATGGTAATTGGAAGCATGCTTTGTGCAGGTATTGGTGGTGTTTGCAGGGATTATTGGGGTACGGTCACTTACTGATTTGCTGCTCTGGCGTTTCCTGTTTCTCTACTTGTAGCTAATGTTGATGTTGTTCTTTTTGGTTATTGCTTGCCAAGAAGATGGGTTAGAATCATATTATTATTGAAGTGGACTCTCTAAGTCTTCGGAGGATTGGCAGGTATAATGTTGATTATCATTGGAGTAATTATATATAAGTAAAAAGGATTAAAAGTCTTTCCAAAAGCCTTCATGTTCTTTGGTCTCATACCAAAAGGGATGAGAAGAGTTGCTAATTGGGCTGCTCAGATGGGTACTCTTCTTAATCCAAGTATTATTTCAAGGTTTTACCTGCTGATCTTTTTCCTTGATTCTTATTAGACTTGCAGTTTTATGTTTTGTGGCTTTGGGTGTTGTATGTGTTGTATTTTCATTTGTTTAGAAAGAGGACCCTTTTTCTTTTTTTGTGTGGGTTGTAGGGTGGGTGTGTTGGACCTCTTTCCCGGTTTTATATTTTTTTGTTTGTTGAATAAATTGGAGAGCCAAATAATGCTCTTTTATTAAAAAAATAATAAATAAATATATAAATAAAATAAAAGCAAGTACATCTCCATTTCTTTTGGTAATAGTGCCAACAGATGTAAAATTTTATTAGTTCTATGCTGCTGCTTGCCTAAATTAGCAAACTATTAAACTCTTGGATTTCATTCATTTTTTTATTTATAATTAAAACTTCCATCTGATACTAAAACATTTAAAGAAAAGGCTTGTCAGTCTCCAAATTTGCTTTGGCTAATTCACTTAATGTTTCCCTATTCCTAATAAATGTCATAGCAATAATCGCCTCATTTGACAGTTCCAAATCATGAACGTGATTATTCATATATGAATTCTGAAATCATAATTCATTTGACTGCTGGATTGAATTAAGAATTTCTATTCATGCACTCTCCCTAAGATAATCAAGAAAAATATTTCCCTTAGCAAAAAGATCATCCAACCGTTCATTAGAACCGACCACAACATTGTTATCCTCAATTTTGCTTGTACTGGGAGCATTGCTTCTCTTTCTATTAATTTCCTACAATTAAGAAAATGAATATTACCATATACAATATTGTCATTATATTAAGCAAAATTTTTGAAAATAAATTTACTTTCTTTAATTTAGCTTAGAATAAGAAGAAGGCTGATGCGGCAGAGATATGAGCCACTGGGGTTTAGGCTGAGACGTGGAGAGGAGAAGGGAGTTCGAGCTGGGTGCACATGCAGTGGGAACTATTGCTGCACAGGCAGGCAAGGAAGGAGAAATGTCCAAGTTAGGTGGTACGGGAGGGGAGGGGAGGGGGGCGTGGACACATGCTCATTCGGATCTACTAAATCCCAGAGTTCGTCATTTTTTAGTGTTAACAACAGCTTCTCAAGCTTGCGGCCTCACTAAGTTTTTATTTTATTTTCATTGGTTTTATCTTTTGGTTGTTACATCTATTTAGTGGGCTGCTTGTCTTCTCTTCTTTCCTTGTTTTGGTTATTGCAGGTAGCACTATCATTCTCTGTTTGTTTTAAAGATCAATCTTTTACAACCGAGTCGTCTTTTGTTGGGATGATGTTTATCAGTCTGTTGTGTTGCCATATTTTGGTAATTTAAAGATTTCTATTGGAGATGGACTAGTGCTGCTTTGGCTTTCTTATTAGAATTTTTCGAGTATTTGTATGGGATTATCAGATCTTGTTAATGATACTGTAATATGCTTTGGTATATGTCAAAAAACCTTCTTCCTCATCACATTTCCGAACATTAGAACCTGTTATTGTTTGGAGATTTTCTTTCATACTTGGTGATTACTTCTCCCCTTTGCCAATATGTCAGCAAATTTTTAAGTATTTCATTTTTCTTTTATTTATACTGTTTTGTTGAGTGTGCAGTAGTTTTATCAGATTTTCTTCTAGTTTTATTATTTGTTTTTTTTTTTCTGTTGTATTTCGAATTACTTATTTTGATTTTTCTCTTTAATAAATTTGAGTGGCCCTCAATCTGAAAAGAAATATTATATTTGTTTGGGGATTGAGTGGCCTTATTGTTGTTGCATAAAATAAAATCCTTTCATTCCCTCGAGCCAGATTACAGTGACTCTCGATTTCGATCACAAATGCTATAGTTGGCATAAAAAAAAATAGTTAATGCTCGCTCAAACTACCCCACGCCTTCCTATACATTAATATATGAAAAGCTGACCAATCTCACGTTAAAATTATTCTGATGCAATCTATATATATGTATGTATATATATATATATGTATGTATATATATATATATATATGTATATA
>NW_018165689.1:170636-183839 GCF_001263595.1 Phalaenopsis equestris | reverse complement strand
TATATATATATATATATATATATATACATACATATATATATATATATACATACATATATATATATATATATATATATAGTCCAATCTCATACATGCATATATATGTATGTTTTAGTTCATCTCTCTTTTTATTTTTAAATGAGTCATGAGTTAAGCCATCGTCATATACTTTCTTTTTTTGGATAATTATTTCTTTCGGATCATGTGAATGATCAGGACAGGAGAAGAACCGAAAAAGACAATCAAACGACAAAGATGATAAATAAGAGAAAGAAAATGTGGAGAGTCTTTGTGCGATAAACCTCGCAATGATAGATCAAGTATATCCACCCAAACAAGATCAGGCGAAAGCACCTTGGACCAATATCCGTAAAAAGATATTTACGTAGATTGCTCACAACAAAAAATTCAGGTGTGTTTATCTATTCTTGGGTCTAGAGTGCTCCTAAGGGGATGTATCTCACATGGTTTATAACATCTTGGGGGTTGCCCAAGCCTTGATTCAAAGAGTTTTGCTTACATTAGAAGTGACAGCTAACACAGAGCTATCGAAGAACAGTTATTTCACAAGGGAATGGTCTGATGCTTTCAAGGCTCCCGTTAAGCGACAAGACGAAGAGTGAGTCTCTCGTGATCCTACGTTGGTAACAAACTCATCGACATATAGAGCCAGCGAAACAACTGAATCATCCTAACAGGGAATCCCAATACGTCAAAGAACATCCGGGTCATAAGGGCAGAGGATGAACCGTCGTAATCCCAAATAAGTGGCAGCTCATCGGTAATCGGGTCGTTAAGATAATACCAACAAAAAAGTGACATAGCTCAACGAGGTAGTCAAAGGAAGAGAAGAGTAATCCATAGAAGATAGAGGTTAGAGAAGCACGGGGTCTTCTCCTTGAAACATGCAAATGATGTTGTTTCTAGAACGGTCCTTAGATATTATGGAGACCCTATTATATGACTTAATTGAAGGTCATAATATGCAACCAATTTTTAAAACCGGCCTAAATGTCATGAAATAAAGTAAAAACATATTTTAAAAGTCCTAAATCTTTCAATCTTAAAATTTTGATTATCTCAATATTTCATTATTAGGCATTTGAGCAGAAAATTTTTAATTTTAAGGCCTTTAATGAGCCTAAATTATAATTTTCGTGACATCCCAAATACAAAAAAAAAACAAAGGAAGCAGCCCAAGCATGCAGTAATGCAAGAAAATCAATAGAACAAAACAAGTAAAATAAAAAAAAATGGTATCGCTGGATCGACGACATATCTCAAAAAAGAAAAAGATGATCGGACTCGACTTATACATGTTCGATCATAATTTTATACATAAACAAAATTTAGAATTAAGATAATGAGACAAGAGCTTGTTGCTTCTGATCCCGTCATGTGGTTTTGCTTGTTTGGTGACTTGGAACCCCTGACCGTACTTTTTTTTCTAATATGAACTCTTCCTATGACACTAAAAGGGACATAGAAAAAATTAAAAAATAAAAAAACTCGATCTACATGAAAACAATGTTAGCGGGAAATCTAATAAACATGCAATGCATATGAGTCATGTCTGGTTGGAGGAGCTAAGCAACACATGCAAAAAAAAGAGTTAGTCATAATCATTACATTGCTCCTCCTTGTTACACGAGAAGTGTGTATTTAGTCATGGCTCCCTGCAAGAAAACTGGCCAAATATACTACCATGCATATCAAAACAGTAAGCTTGCAAGCACACTAAAGGCACAAAAGATGATGTCTGGCTAGGACAACCAAATTAGCAGATAGCTATAGTCAGAACATCGAAAATGACTATCTAGCAGCCCAATCCTTAGCCTAGCGCGCCATCTAATGTACTATCATAACCAGTATCTAAGTGAAGGTAGGGTTAAGTCAGCAGGCTGGCGTATGTTATGTCAACAGGCTGGCGTATGTTATGTCAGCAGGCTGGTGTACGTTTTGAGCAGGGTCGTCATCACCAACCCCATCATAAAAATTCAAGGATTCTACAAGGTGACACTATATGCAGGTTTTGTAAAAACTTTTGAAACTTGACCTCATGTACGGTGTAAGCTAAGAATGCAAGCAGTTTCAAACTAAATTTTGCAAGTATGATGTGTAAGTAATAAAAATATAAATTTTTATATTTTAAAATGTTCTAACAAAAGAAAAGCCTAAGTGGCACCCATTATATCCCTTGGAACCTTAGCAAAACATACACATACTAGTCACGGTTCGATAGCTAGTATTGGTCACTGAAACATCCTCACGAGCAATATTAATTGTTGCACCGTGACTAACAGAGAGTCACTCAGCTAACCAACCAGTTTCATCATCGAGACGATCGGGGATGCACATGCGGACGTAAAGCGGTCGAGTGCGCAGTCACCGCCTCATAGAAGTTGAAGCGATCACAAGATATCAAGTATTCATAACAAGTATACAGTGACATATACTAATGACAAATAAACTGACGGTGCAAAGATGCACATGCAAGACACATAGCACAAGAGATATTGTGTTCGGTCACTAACACCATCGGGAAGAATTACACCTTGCCTCAATAATGATCAAACACACATGCAAATGGCAAGCACATACAGGGTATAGTGCACCAAACAAACAAACAAACAGACACTTGCCTTATGCGAAAGAATTGTCACAAGATAACATTCTTTAATGGTATACGATCACCCATACCAATGACAAATGCACCGATAAGTGAAAATGAGTATATTGTGGATGCAGAGGCTTGGAGAGTGGGTGTGTCACTGAGGTAGCGATCCAAAGGAGTGGGTGTGTCATAGAGGCAGTGACCCGGAGGGTTGGTGTGTCGTGGAGGCACTGACATGGAGGGTAATTGTGCAGTGGAGGCGCTAATACAGAGGGTAATTGTGCAGTGGAGGCAGTAACCCAAAGGAAACCTATGACAGTCCAATGCGGTTTCCTAAGAAGAGAATGTGAAGTAATTTTCACTATGGAGAATTACACACTGGGTAAGCTTGATGTGCAACCCATCCAGTCACATGATGTGTGAATGTGCAGAATAAGTGTATGACACATCCAAATGAACACAACTTCAAGCATACAAGTCATAAATATGCAAGATGTCGTGCAAACAAACACACAAGAGTGTACAAGTGTTGTGGTGAGGGTACGTCGTGGAGACGGTGACCCGAAAGGTGGGTATGCCATGAAGGTGGTGACTCGGAGGCTGGGTATGTCATGGAGGTGATGACCTGGATGGTGGGTGTGTCGAGAAGGCAATGGCCCGGAGGGTGGGTGTGTCGTAGAGGTAGTGATTTAGAGGTAACTTACGATCGTCTGATGCGGTGTTGTAAGAATAGAAGGTGAAGTAAATCTCATTGGGGAGAATTACACAACAAGTAGGCTAAATATGCAAGTCGTACGGGTACGGTCACATGATGTGTGAATGTGTGGGATAAGCGTATGAGGACACAAATCCAAATGCACACAGCTTCAACATAGAAGTTAGAAATATGCAAGAAGTCATGCAAATAAAAACACAAGTGTGCACAAGGGTAGGTGCATACTTACAGAACGTGACACACTGTAACTAAGGGATGTCACGAGTTGGGCACGAAAGGCCGTGCCAAAGAGGGGGCAAAACCATATAGGGACACATGCTCATGGATGCATAACTAGGTGCGTGGTATAAATGTATTCAAGAAAACAGTATGAAACAAACAAGCATTTAGGAAACGGTTGGTCAGACTAATCGAGCTGGTGAGGCCTAGGGGACGAGTCGATGAGAGATATCGATTCGAGGGAGCCAGTACGGCTGCTCGGACGAGTCGACAAAAAGTAGTTGGTCGCGCCGATCAGACCAGTGGGGCCCATCAGGTGAGCCGACTAAACAAATTGATCGATCTGATCGAGCTAATGCGGTCGATCAGATGAATCAAAAAAAGATTGTTAGTTGCGTCGATTGGGTCGGTGGGTCCAATCGGGCGAGCCAAAATAACACATCGATCAATCAGGTCAAACCGGTGCAACCAATGGGATGTGTCGACAGAAGATTGTCGATCACATCAATCGGGCCGATGGTGTTAATTGGGCAAGTCGACAGAACAAATGCAAAAAATCAATAGATTTATTCATATTTTAAAAAATCCATGCACAAACCGCAAAATAATGCGAACAAAGCGACGACGTTAGCTACAAAGCTGATTTGCCCAAACGATTTCATAGGTTACCCTAAGGGTTATCGACAGAGCAAAGCGAGCGTCGCTACAAAGCGACGGCGGACGTCTCAGTTTGTCCGGCCTGATGAAAATCCATGGGGAAGACTTTGCAGCATAGGGAATGTCAAAGTCGTGAGACTTTCCATTCCATATGACCAAACAATGATTTTCGCTCCCCTCCATCATAGGAACGAAGTCGCCAGCGCAAATACGGGGTTATGACGACCCCGGGCGTAATTACTTTATGCCAGAAAAAAAAGATAGGTTTTGTTCATGGGATTCGCAAGGGGATCGCAAAAGCTCCTAACCTATGGCACATCCTCTAGGAAATAAACAGTCAATTAATAGGCGTATAACCGTGTCAACAAGTGTCGACCAGCTAACTTGCCAAGCATGGGCGACCGAACCCATGAAGACACCACAAAACTGACTAATCAAAAGGCATATGGTCAGGCTGATCAATATTGTTAGGCCAATCTGACCGTCTGATAAAGGGCGATCGATTAAGCCAGACGATATCGGGTGGCTGGTTAGACCTATCTCATGTAAGCGATCAAACCCACAAACACCTAGTAAAATATACTCTTAGGGCTAGCTAAGAAAGAAAACGCAGAGATTTTAAGGAATCTCACCGTCGCGGTGGTTGAAAATGTATTCTCTGGACTTGTCCAAATACTCGATGTCTGAACCATGCACCAACATACCTCTGCAAAAAAATTTGCGAAGAGGTTGCTCGGGTAGGATTCAGAGGGATAGCCGGTCGGCCAATATATAACCAGCGGTGGCTTCCCGAAAATACGAAGCTCTGATAGTGTGGGGTGCGACCAGCTTAGGGCATCGAGAACGAGCCTGATCCTCCAGTGTAGAGAGGCTTGCTTGGCCACCAACGGATGCGAGATCCGCGGTCGCTTCAAAACACTAAGAGGGGTTTGGCCGCACGTGTTATGGCATCATCGCATGAAGGGAGGAAGCCGGTAGTAGGAGCTGCCTGAGAAAAACTGACGTTCTTTGTCCGCGGCCTAGAAAGGGAAGCCGGTGCAGAGAGTGGCACGGTCGGCGGTGCATCAAGGTCGAAGGGGGAGCTGGGTCATCGTGGCCTTTCAGCGTGGAGCCGAGAGTGAGGCAAAGGCCTTGGTATGTGTTTGTTGTCGGACATAGAGGAGGCACCGACGTGGGTTTCTGGTTGCCGGCGAGCACTAGAATCGGCGGAGGCGTGGGCATCGCAGCGGGAGCAAAGTCCGACGCACGTCTCGGGTTTAGGAAGGAAGGAGGGCCGGCTTGCGTGCCATGCCGTCGGCAGCATGAGACGGGGTCCTTGAGCGGCTCGTTGTGACATGGTCTGTTTCGCTCTCTACAAGTTCATTGGCGGTTGAGACAATTCGAGCCTGATTCACATGCAGATGTCCGAAAAAAATCTATCCAATTGAAGTAACAAATAGAATGTCCTGAGCAAAACCAAAGTCTAGCAGACTCCGCTCCGTTTGTGTGCTCTTTAATACACGTCAAAAGATCTTAAATGGATGTATTACATTACTTGAATCAACACATACATAAATAAAAGTTTCATAGTGCTCGAGCGGGCATCCTGTACTCCCGACATAAAAAAATTGATATCAACAATGTAACACCAAAAAAACTCATGAATTGTTATATTGTCACTTAAATTGCCACACAACCACAAAAATATCACTCTATCTGCTTTAGTTCCTTGCTCGGTATTCCCCTTCCACCGTCGCACCCACCTTTAGCCTGCGCCCAGCTCTTCTTTGACACTGCGCAAGTTGCTCTCATTCCACATTCGTTGTTGACCTCACTTTTGTGAGGGTCTATTTTGAACAACATTTATGATCCATTTGGGAAAGAAATCTACCAACATTGACTCCTTAACTCTCATCAAGGGTCCATAAACCCTAAAATCTAGGGTAAAACCCTAATGTGTTCTTTAAGCATAAATCTTGGTAACACTTTAGGGTGGTACATTAATGACAACATACCCTGATTTGGGATCATCTAGACCCTATGATCACTATATTGATCATTTGATCAACACTGATACCCAATTGGTGAAAAGGTCAACTCTAAGGCCCAATTGCTCAACCTTAGTCAAAATGGTCAAACATTGTCAAAATATGTCAAGTTTGGTAAAAAATAGTCAAATTCAGTCAAAAGTGGTCAAGCTTGCTCAAAATGGTCAAAATTGGCCAAAAGTGGTCAATTTGGTCAAATTGGTAAAACTAAACCATTTGGTCAACCTTGACACCATATTGATCAAATTGAACCATTTGGTCAACCCTAACACCAAATTGGTCAAAATAGACCATTTGGTCAACTCAAACACCAAATTGGTCAAACTGAACCTTTTGGTCAAGTAAGTCAACCTGGTCAACCTTGGACCTAAATTGGTCAACCATGGTCAATTCTGGTCAAACTTGGTCAACTTTGTTATTTTTTTATCAAAATTTGGTTTTTTAGTCAAATTATTTTTATTCTCTTAATTAATTAATCATTTAGTTAATTAGAGAGAGAAATTAAAAGATTATTAGATCTAGGATTTAAGTCTGAAATCATAGTTTATGCCCATTGGCAAGACGAGCACATGACAACCCTAAACCCATGCTTTACACTTAAACCCTAAACTCACCTTAAGAAAAATTGTTAATGGGTTACCCATGACCCATGAGACCTATCATGACATGAAAAAGACTCATCAAAGACACATGAGCCATAATTTTTTACCCAAGTCAAAGGTGATTATGGGTCATTATGAGGAAAAAAAAGGAGGTGTCATTCCTTCATGAAAACATGGAAGGAAGACATGGTGATATCATCAGTCACCTCACTCTCCATCCAATAGGAGAAAGCTTATTCAAGTTATTTATCCTAAACATGATTGAATTCATCATGACTAAATCATGGAAAATAAGGGAAGGGAGGTTATCTCTCATTCTTCCTTAAACCAAATATATGACTCATATGCTTAGGTGGATGAGCTCAAGATGGCTCAATCTCAAAGTCCTCACCACCTCCCAATTTACCCAATGAAAGCAAGACAAAACTAGGTCCATATCATCACATTTATCAAGGCTTATCATGGATATCATTTGGAAAAATTATCCATGGTTATGCTTAGCCAGAAAGCTTATCCCTTTGTCATCATGAGCCACTACCAGCCTTCCCCAAAAAATTCCAAGCTCTATAGCCACCTCTAATGGCTATAAAGAGGCTAAACTGAGAGCTTCCATGAAGAGAGACCAATCTACACTGTCCAAACCTTGAAACACTTAAGACAAAGTGTTCCCCTTGACATGTGCATTTGATCAACTTCTTAAATCCCACACTGTGCTGCAATTTTGGGGTCCAAATCCAGAGCAGTTTTTGGGTTTGACACAAATCATTCAAAACTACAAAAAAACTCTTCTAAAAGCTTCCCTAGGCTCTACAAAGAGATTTTCATATGAAATTGGCTCTTCCCATTTGCTCTAACCCATTACAAGACCAACCCGTGAGACCATTTCAACTTGAATATAACTTGGCTCAATTTCATCCCAAATTGGACACACAGGAAGCTTTGTCAGGACCTAGTGATAGTTTCCATCAAGTTTGATTGAGGCTTCAACTCATCAAAGCCAGGTATGGGCTTAAACCCTAATTTTAGCTTCGGTTTTCAGACATTGTTAAGAGAACTATTCCAAAACTCTTACATCACTGTATAGATATGAAGCTTTTGCAATAATTTCCATGAAGTTTCATCAAGAATTGAGTGAGAAATTAAACTTTGATCATGAACGACACTCAGTTCATCTCCCCTTTGGGACGATGAACCGGTGTCGTCCATTTTCGTATATTGGAAATAGACGAATCTGTCAGCATCGCGTAGAATGGGCCATGAAGGTTGTTGCATGTAAAGCACTCCCAATCATGCGTTGCCACGCCATTTTTTAATGGATATGATGATCCAGTGGCGCCGTGTGGAATTAGTTCAAGTAAGGTTTAAATTAAATCTAGAAAATCTTATTAAACTTCAAATATTCATTGCTTGACATAGAAAAACCACAAAAATGTGGCAAAAATACCCCTAGATTTAGAAAAATGAGGAAAAATTTATGAAGTGAAATTGAAAATTAATAAATTATATTTAATTTTTAATTAATTAATTACTCTTTGGAGTAATTTAGTTATTAAAAATTACTTATATATCAAAAAATTATTAAATTTTCAGGATTCAACCTTTATGTCCTTGGGGACATTCCCTGATTTTTCCAAGTCTAAGAAAGTCCCCTAGAGTCCAATTTTCTAATTTCTATCAAATTTTGTAATTATTTCCAAAATAATTATAAAAAAAACCAAGAAATTGGGATTTAAATTTAAACATAGTTAGAAAATTTAGAGTGACAATTTTGAACTCTAAAATGACAAATTTTAACAATTGGAAAATTTAAAATGATATTTTTCATCAAGGGTCAAAATTGTAAATTCCAAATTTACATTTAAAACCCTAAAATTTATTAGGTTTAAACCTTGGCCTTAAATAACATGTAGGATTGACTAAATCCTAACCCTTAGGTTTGACTCCCAAACTAGATCTAGAGTGAACCCAAACCCTAACCAACATGGGGTTTAACCATCTCCTAAAGACTATTGGGTCTAACCCATATAGACCTAAAATCAAAATTTCAAATGTTGAGTTCAAACTCACATAACATTCAGGTCTAGTCCACAAAGGCTTAGGTTAAAATCTGGATCCAATCCTAAATGGATTCAAACCAAACTCAGACATCTAGGTTCAATCAAAGTGAACCCAAACTTAACTAAACTCTTATTAGGTATAATCCTCAATTAGACCTGATTAACCCACCTTAAACCTTAACAACATTAGGTTTAAGAAAAATAAATCCTAATTAGGTCTTGTCGACACTATTTTTGGGTCGTGGAGTTGCCCGTTGGAAGCTGTCGGCAACCGGAATCGAAATCCCGTCGCTCGCTTCAGAAAAGCGTTTAATATATATATATATATAGTTTAGAAAAATATTAAATCAAGCCAACCCCATATTCTTCATAGTTCAAATGAAAGAGCATTATACCTCAAACCCTGTATCTATCCCGAAAGATAAACACAAGACTTGAGGGTGAGGCTCGATCAAATAAACTAAGAAATATATGACATTTGTTTGGTCTGCAAAACCATTTTATTTGCCGACAAGTTTCCCTATTTAATACAAAGAATTAAATAGGTTTTATATTAAGCTGGCTTTGAAAAACTTCCTATAAGGGTAAGCCCCTATAGTTATATTAGGCTGGCTTTGAAAAGCTTCCTATAAGGGTAAGCCCCTCTAATTAATTACATCTTAGATAACCGAAGTCACCTAAGAAAACTCTCGATAAAAATTAAGGAATATTATCTTCAAGGAGTTCAAAAGGATAGGACTTTTCAACGAAATCGGACAAAGAGGTGTGAGAGGGGAATGATTCAAATTTGGAATATTTATTGTAGAATTCAAAGAAGAAAGAACTAGGAGATATCGCAGATGATGACTTCCCAAGCTATCCTATTGTTTGGCTTCAATTTTGAGGAGAAATTATTTAAATATTTCATCTTGTCAGTTTTATTAATTAGGGCTTACATTTTTGTGAAACGATCACACAAATAACGTGGATGATGTGAGGGTTTAGGTTGTGACGAACGACAACCTCAGAATCTTAAGACGGGTTATGACTTATATTGTACAGTAGAGCTATACAAATCCTTAAAGATAAGTTGAGGATTTATGTTGCATAAGCAAACAACCACAAAATCCTATGGCTTGTTATTGCTTGTTATTTAATTCTAAAGGCTTGTTATTTAATTCTAAAGAAAGATATGTTGTTTTAGATCCTCTTGTTGTTGAAGATGGTCATGCTGCCCATAATGTTAGTTCCAAGCTCCTCATCATGACGAGTTTAAGTTTTCTAATGTGTCAAGTCATGATGTCAAATCAGATGTCCACATGGTTATGGTTCATTAAATATTATGGGGCATATTAAAGTTGATTGGAGCGACACCGGTTAGGATCATATGGTTCCCTCGTTTTGGTACCACTATTTTCTATTGGGTTCTTTTAGTCTAAATAAATTTACTAAACTCAACTTAATGAGTTCCATATTTTCATTTAGACCGTGGGAAATCTTGTTAGCAACCGTAAGTTACCTCTTCCGAGCGATTTCCGATCATTCGATAGAGATGTCTTAATTTATTTGCAATTGTTGTTTTAAGTTGTAGTTTTGTGTGATGTTAGTATTAAATTTTGAGTTTTATATTTTGAATATTGTGGAGGTGAATTTATCTTGGTTGATTTTAGTTTTGGATTTTTGGTTTGGGGTTTTTGGTTTGGTGGCTATCCTAGCAGTTTTGGTTTTCATGCAAGGTGTCATCTTTGTTTAGCATGCAAGTTTTATAAGTATAAAACACAATGTGGAAAGTACAAGAAAAGAAGATAGTGTAAACTATAAAAGCGTACCTGGCGAGTCTTCTCGTTCCACCACCTAAAAGGTTAGTACTTGCAAGGCATGTATACAGTATTGCAAGAAAGTTTAAGTAGCAAGAGTAGATGAAGGTTTAGCTACCAAACCCCAAGCTATAATTTTGTTGGATCTTGGAAGATTCTAGTGGATAATTTTAGAACAAAATATAACAAGTTTAATTTGGTCTTCAAAATATCCAGAAGGTTTCAAAATGTTGAGGGAATGGCCCTGAATTACGTTGAGGCTCTCTTGAATTATTTCGAGTTCGTTTTAAACTTATCATATTGTTACATTAATCATTCGAGGTTGAAGTGTGACTACCCTTTTGCTAAGTGAAACTTAACAATTTAATTATCACAAGGATAGGATGTGATTAGTCAATTGATGTTTTATTTTAAAGTTATGCGAGTGGGTGTCTCTAAGGCAAGTCTAAGTTATTTAAGATTATGGTGCCCATAATTAAGGTCAGGCTTGTAGTATTTAAAGATGTTAGTCACCAATCATATTCTCTTCTAAATCTGATCAATTGAGCTTAAATATCAGGTCTAGGCCACTACTAAGCCTTTAACAATCACGATGGGTGAAATGGTGACGATAGGTAGAATAGTGATTATCATGATTTTGATTTCAAATAATGTGCATTCTTATCAAATGGCCAAATCATCCTCAATTTCGTGCTTAAGAAAAGTAAACTGTCATCTTTCTAACTTAAGCCCATTACTTAAGAATCATTTGATCTAAGTTGACCTCTGAGTCATGAAAATTAGGAGGGTTATTATCTTGTTGATGTTGTGTAAGGGTGGTGAGTGGGTTTCTACCCTTTAACCCCATTGTATTCCAATCATCCAAATATGCTTATTAAGATCAAAATTACCCATTTCTCTTGGTTAATCCTAAATTTTGGATTAAGGCACCAAAGTCTAAAATTACCACTTTGCCCTTGGGGCACTTCACCTTATAACTCTTTAAACACAACTCAAATGACTTTGAGGGTTTAAAGTGTCATGTCATGAGGTAACTATAATGTTTAGAGGAGAACATATGGAGCTCTCAAAATTTTGATTTAATTTAGATAATTATTTAAATTTAGAAGATTGTATTTTAAAAAGTTAGTTTATTTAATTATCCAAAATAAATTTAATACAAAATAAAATTTATATTTATGAAAACATTATTAGAGGTTTTCTAAAAGAAACACTTAAACAAAATATCATAATTTTTTGAATCAAATTTCTGTTATTATTATTTAATTTTTAATCAATTTCAATGATTAAATTGAATAAAAAATAATATTTTAATTACAAAAATTATTTTTATATTTTTAATATACTTCTCTGAGTTCAAAAAACCCAGAGAATCAAATCTCATATTTTAGTGATTTTTAATTTATTTATTATAATTATTTTAGTGGGATAACATAAAAAATTCATTTTTTAAGCCTTTAAAATTTATTTTTAACTTATAAAAATTAGGAAAATTGTCCTAATAAATTCTAACTGATCAGGGGATATTCCCACACATTTTGAATCATTTTTTTTATTTTTGAAAATTTTGATTATTTTAATTATTTTTAATTCAAAATATATTTTAAAATTGAAATATTTTGACAAAGATGGGTTTTATTTTTATAAGATGCCCTGATCACAAAGAACTCAGAGAAATAAACAATTTTCATAATTTTTCTAAGCATATTTAATTTAATATAATTATTTTATACAAAAAAGCTAGACTTCCTTAAAAATCCATTTTAATACTTAGACTAAGTCAAATAATTTTTATATCCTTACAATAAATAAACATGATTTTTATGGACAGTGGAGAAGTAATTTTGTCAATTTTTTATTAGTGTACAATTTACATAAATTAATATAAAGTATATGCCTTTAATTAATGTCGGCGATATTTAATTTAATATAATTATTTTTGTACAAAAAGGAAAGACTTCTTAAGAAATCCATTTTAGTGCCTAGACTAGGTCAAATAATTATGATATTTTTACATTGGGTAGACATGATTTTTATGAACAATGTGGGATTGATTTTTTTAATTTTTGATAAGTATATAATTTACATAAATTAACCCAATATTATTACATTTAATTGAATATAGAAATTTACAAGATAATTCAAGACATCATGATACTTTTTCTAGACTTCCTAACCATAGGAAACCTTCTAAGATTATTTCCATAATTTTCTAAATGATATTTCAATTTATATAATTAAAATAAGCCACAATGGTCACCCTTGATTGAAAATTAGGGTTAGAAGCATAGAGATGCCCTCTAACCTTGGAAAAATTAGATTACATCTCCTTTGTGATGAGGAATAAACTTTAAAAATTTCAAGCTATGCTGAACCATATTTAGTCATGGAGAGTTAAAATTCCACGGAGGGTATTTAATTAATTAAAAATTATATACTTAAAAAATAATTTTTTATTTTTACTCCACATTATTCTCCTCTGTTCACTGAGGAAGTAGGGTTTTTTTTTTTGTTTT
>NW_018165689.1:169549-170626 GCF_001263595.1 Phalaenopsis equestris | reverse complement strand
TAAAAATCAAGAAATATTATCTTCAAGGAATTTCAAAGGGTAAGACTTTTCAATGAGATCAGATGTAGAGGTGTGAAATGGGATTGGTTCAAATTTTGAAACATTCATTGTAAAATCCAAAGAAAGAAGAACTAGGGGATGTCATGGATCCAGAGGAGAACTCTGGTGACTTCCCGAGCTATTTTAATGTTTGGCTTCAGTTTTGAGAAGAAATATTTCTGCCAATTTTATTAGTTATGGCTTACATTCGTGTCAAACCGTGTCAAACTATCACACAAATAGCCTGAAAGATGTGAGGGTTTAGGTCGTGACGGACGACAACCTCGGAATCCTAAGAAGAGTTAGGGCTTATATTGTATAGGAGGGCTGTACAAAGGCCTAAAGGTAAGATGAGGATTTCAGTTAGGATCCTACGGTTCCCTCATTCCGACACTACTATTTTCTATTGGATTCACTTAGTCCAAATAAACTTACTAAACTCAAGTTAATGAGTTCCATAATTTCATTTAGACCGTGGGAAGCCTGACAGCTACTTTTTATATGCTTAAAATATAAGATAAATATGGACGTAATAAATATTCAATAATTGTAAAGTCACACTTATCAACGCAAGTATACGTATCGCTTAAGTAATATAGGGCTCTAATGGAGTCCTAGATATCGATCCCACAAGGAGTGGTTAGAACTGCGGACTAAGATTTTAGAAAAGCAATACTTTAGTCACAACAACAAAGTTCAATTTGCTTATCTGTCACTAATAGGTAATTGAAATAAATAGATAATTTTAATAATTATTAAATAACTAATGATAGTAAGGAGGGTTTAATTGTGATACTTAATATATAAAAAAGCATCATTCTCCTTATCAAGAAATTATAGTGAATGAATAGAGTGAATTAGTTCAATTTAGATTGTGTCAAATAGTAACATACATATTTTTTACCCTTTGGTCAAGGCATAAAAAACATTGACTAATCCTATGTTTGTTTACTGAATCTGCAGCTAGGTTGGGAGGATATCGGCGAGCCTCTGTATTAATTTTGTCTGGGCTCTCGGGAAAAACCTGCCATCAGCCGC
>NW_018165689.1:162082-162764 GCF_001263595.1 Phalaenopsis equestris | reverse complement strand
TCGTCGTCGGCGGGGTCGAGGGGGTCGTCGGCGGCCTTGTTCAATTCTTCACATTTTGGTCCTTTTCGCTCCAAATTCGCTCCTTTTTGCATCTTTTTGCTCCAATGACCCTAATTCATCTTTCTTGCAACAAAACATTAAAAATACCTTTCTTTAAAGTGCAATAACATCAAAAACAGTATAAAATAGGTATGAAAATCTCAACAAATTTTCCTTTGGACAAAACCTCGTTAGCAACCGTATGTTACCTCCTCCGAGGGATTCCCGATCATCCGATAGAGATGTCTTAATTTAGTTGCAACTATAGTTTTTTGTGATTTTTGTGATTAAATTTTGAGTTTTTATATTATTTGAATGTAGTGGAGGTGAATTTTACCTTGGTTGATTTTAATTTTAGTTTTGGTTTTGTTGTTACCCTAATAGTTTTAGTTTCCATGTAGGGTGACATCGTTGTTTATCATGCAAATTTGCAGGTATAAAAGTACAATATAAAATTACAAGAAAGATGACGTTGAAAAAACGCTAAAAACTATAAAAGCGTATATGGCGAGTCTTCTCGTTCCATCACTTGAAACTCAAAAGGCATGTTAAGGTAGTTTATATGAAACAGGGAAGTAAAATTTTGGCTAACTACCTAACCCTAGGTCATATCTTGGTGGGTCCTTATTAATTTCCTTATTAA
>NW_018165689.1:152584-162013 GCF_001263595.1 Phalaenopsis equestris | reverse complement strand
AGGTATCCAACTTTAAGAAATTGTGATGAGCAGGTCCGTGCTACTCTCTCGCTGCCTAGTGGAAAATCCCGAGTTCTTTTAAACTTATTATGATGCTTAATAATTAATCCTGTAAATACTCTTAGTGCTCAGTGAGTATTGATGTCTCAATTATCCCTAAGAGTAAGGTAATTATCATCTGTAAGTTAATTTTGAAGATTATGTGGGTGAAGACCCTTAAAGAGGCAAGTTAGTGTTACTGGAACACTTGGCCAAATTTTAGTCCTAATTAAGCTTGTAGTGTTTGAAAGAAGTTTTAATTTTAATTGATATTTACTTTCATAATCCTCATTTAATTGAAACTTGATTTAGCCCAAAATCACTACTAAGCCCTTAAGACCTAGGTGAGTGTCTTAGTTAATTTTGAAAAGGTTAAGCTTTAGGTGGTCATGATTCATGATTTGAATTTCATTTGAAAATCAAAATAGGGGCATTAAATTGATTAATTATTGACTTCAAAAGTCATACCCCTAAGTCGTGTGTTCATTTTATTTTAATAAACTTCCAAATTCTAATTATTTAAAAATTTATTAACTTATCTTTTCAATTAAACAAGTGAGGTTAGTTTCTATCCAAATTAAAATCAGAGGTTACCCGTTTCCCTCCTTGAATTAAGCCTAAATGTTAATTAAGGCTAAGGCTAAATTTCTATTTCTAAAATTACACATTTACCCCTAAGACTCTAACACTTCTTAATTTATCAAATTTAATCCAAATGACTTTGAAATTTTTATCTTATCTTATTCATAAGGAGAAAATGTGATTTTTCAAAATTTAATTTAATTTATATAATTAGTTGTATGCGAGGATAAGATTTTTCAAAGAAAATTCTACAACTTAACCAAGGTAACTCCTAATCCCTTGAAATTTTTTACTAGAGGTAGAACTAAGCTAGAGAAGCCTTTGGAAAAAAATTCATGATTTTTTGAATTTTATTTGAATTTTAAGAATTGTTTTAATTTATGGGGTATTTATTAAATATAAAATATTTTAAATGGGGAAAATTAAGTTTTATATTTTTTAAAAATCCTCCATAGATCAAAGAACTTAAAGGAGAAGATTTTATATTTTTTTGAATTTAATTTGATTTATTGGAATTATTTTAGTGAAAATCCATTTTTTAGCCTTTAAAAATTATTTTTAAGGTTTAAAATTCAGTATCTTTATTTAGAAAATTAGCAAAAATATTCTAATTGTTTCTAAGTACTTAGGAAGAAATTTAAAACATTTTCATGAATTTTATTATTTTTGAGATTTTTAGGGATTTTTAATTTGTTAAATATTTAAAATAGGCTAATAATCAAGTTTTTATTTTAAATATCATTTTATTTTTAGAAAGTACCTCTGATTACAGAGAACTCAAAAAATAAGTTTTTATAAATGTTTGAGTTTTATTTTGATTTTTAAAAATCATTTAAGTGGCAAAAATGTTATTTATCTTTAAAAATCAACTTAAGTTACCAAATGAACTCCAAATGCTTTGAAATTTTTATAGTGAGTTCTCTGGATCCTGAGCAATAGTGAAGATCAAAAATCAAGTCATTCTGTAGTTCGTATTTTTCAAAATTAATTATTTTAGTGATTTGGGATTTTTGAAGATTAGCTTTATTTTGAATGAGTTTGCTCATGAGAAATTTTCTTAAAGGTTCTCTAGTCATCATAAACTTTCCAAAAATTTCTTGGATTTTTCTAAGAAACATGCTAATTTTCATGATTATTTTAAGCAAATAATGCACATAAACTTGAGAAATATGATTCTCTATCTAGGGACCTTCTCTGACTCTGGAAAAATTAAGGAATGTTCCCTAAGATAGAGGCAATAATATGCTAAAATTTCAAGCCATAATGATGTTACTACATGCATGGAGTATCAAAACATCCAAATTAGTATTTAATTAATTAAAAATAAAATGTGCATCACATGGAATTAAAATTGTTTCCACATTATTCTCCTTTATTCACTGAGCAATAAGGTATTTTTATTTTATTTTTGTGATTTTTCTACACTAAGATATGAATTTTTTAAGTTACGGAGCATTCTCTGAAATAATTTGGCCAATTTTGGTGATTTTGGGTAGTTTGGGTGTCTTCAAGGTGTTTGAAATGATTTTTGAACCAAGTTGGGTATTTTGGGTAGATTTGGAAATTTTGGCCAAATTTGGGGTCCCAAAGGTATCAAGATAATTTGGGGGAATTTAGGGGCAAAAGGCTAGGTTGGGTATCTTGATAGAGTTGGAGTGCCAACGACCATCAATAAGCCATGGACCAATGAAAATCCCATTTTGGGTCCTCTATGTAGTGGTCATAGCTAAACCCTAGCATAGGGCTAGTGGGTTTAGGGGACCACCTACATGAGTCTCCTAAAAGCATCAAGGGACCAGAGCCTATAAATTTTGGGTTTAGGGTAGTGAGTGATTGTGAGTGTAAGTAATTGCAAGTGAGTGTCTTAGCCTTAGACCAACACCCAGGGTAACGGGTAACCCTTTAGGTCCAGCAGTCCTAAGGGTAACTCATCTCGAGTTCCCCCATAGTGACCCCACCTACTAAGTGGTAGAGGTTAGGACCAATATGTGGAACTTTAAGCTAAGTAAAGATAAGTGTAGAATTTCTAATAGTGAGGGTTCCATGTCTAGTTTTCTAAGAATAGTCAATAATAAAGTCCTATGGCTAGACCTTAGGCTACTAAAGAAGAAAAACTAAACCTCAACCAAAAGTGAGGTCAACAAATGGACCCCAAATAGGTGTGGTGTGTTGGGCAAGCACACTGCACGTATTGACATTGACCGAGAAGATCAACAAAAACTAATACAAACTCCTAAGTCAACAGACCTAGAAATATGTGTAGAGTTGTGTGTGCGATTTGTTTCTGTTGGGGAATTAGCATATGCTTGTTTGAATGAAATCAAGGAATAGGGACTCTCGCTGAGGATCAAAGAGTGAATTTTGAGTTATGAAGCTTCAGGTATTTATAAAGGATGGGAGTCAGTATGTATGTGCTGATCCCGAGGTTGGAATTAAAAATTGGGTATCAATCCCAAAATAAGAATCAGATGCCATAATCTGTTTAAGGTGGTCTTGAAACTTATTTCAAAAGATGAGAATAGGATTGTGTATGAGGACCAAATCGAGGTGGAAAACACAGAGGCTCACATCCGACACCAAAAAAAATATCTGCTACATTGAGGAGGGAAGCACTGGGACTCACATCCAACTCAAGAGGTAGCAAGAAAGATATGTGTGTCACATTAGGAAGGAAAGCACTAGGACTCACATCCAATCCAAGAGGTGAGAAGGAAAGATATGTGTTACATTGAGACGGAAAGCACGAGGACTCACATCCAACTTAAGAGGTGATAAGAGAATATATGTGTTACATTGAGAAGGAAAGCACCAGGACTCACATCCAACTCAAGAGGTGACAAGAGAATATATGTGTTACATTGAGAAGGAAAGCACCAGGGCTCACATCCAACTCAAGAGGCAACAAGAAAGTATGTGTGTCACGTTAGGAAGGAAAGCACTGGGACTCACATCCAACTCAATATGTAACAAGAGAATATGTGTGTCACGTTTGGAAGGAAAGTACTAGGACTTACATCCAACCCAAGCAGTGACAAAGAAAATATATGTGTCACGTTAGGAAGGAAAGCACTAGAACTCACGTCCAACCCAAGCAGTGACAAGAAAATATATGTGCTACATTGAGAAGGAAAGCACTAGGACTCACATACAGCTCAATAGGTAACAAGAAAGTATATGTGCTAAATTGAGAAGGAATGCACTAGGACTCACATCCAACCCAAGCAGTGATAGAAAATATATGCGTTTATGCAGAAAATATGCAGATTCACACATGTGAATTTGTGGAGAATATGTAAATAAAATATGTGAAGAAATTGGAAGCCTTAACATCCATTGAAGGGGGCCTCACACCGATCTTTGGATAATTTGAAATTTGAAGGAATTAGAAGCCTTAACATCCATTGAAGGGTACCTTACACCGATCCTCAAAGAATTTGAAATTTAAAGGAATCAGAAGCCTTAACATCCATTGAAGGGGGCCTCACACCGATCTTCAGATAATTTAAAATTTGAAGGAATTGGAAGTCTTAACATCCATTGAAGGGGGCCTCACACCGATCCTCGAAGAATTTGAAATTTAAAGGAATAAGAAGTCTTAACATCCATTGAAGGGGGCCTCACATTGATCCTCGGAGAATTTGAAATTTGAAGGAATCAGAAGCCTTAACATCCATTAAAGGGGGCCTCACACTGATCCTTGAAGAATTTGAAATTTGAAGGAATTGGAAGCCTTAACATCCATTGAAGGGGCCCTCACACCAATCTTTGGATATAGGGAGTCAAAATTTGGGTACTGACCCTAAGAGTCATATGAAAACAGTGTAGAGAGTTTATGATGTTGAAATTGCAGAAATTTATCATGTGAAAAGGTTGATTTTGTTGAAGAAGATTTGAAGAGTTTTGTGGGGTTTTGTGCAGAATGTGAAATTTTGCGGGGATGTGAAGAAAGTTAATGCAGATAAGAGTAAGAAACTCTAGAAACAAGAGAATTTACTCAACAAATTCATTTTATTTTGTTATTATTTTTATCACATTTAATTTTCAAAAATATGTCCTTAAAATTTTAACTTTAATTGGTTGATTTTCGATAGAAATTTGTTTTATTGTTGTTTATTCATTTGTAATTATTTTATTTTGAATTTTATTTATTGTTAAAGGTTTGTTGTTTCGTTCTTCATTCATTGAAATTCTGAAACAACGCGTGGTTCATGGCTTCCATCCATCGCACAAAAAGTCAACTGATAAAAAGACACATTTCTGAGAGAAATTTCTATTAATCTGCTCCAATAAAGATGTTACAGATCAAACATAGGCTAACGCCTCAAAAAGGTACAACATATAGTCCATGTTGAAGTACATTCAAAACAACTTATGCCATGAATACATTGTAGGCTGAACATATCAGATACATATCATGTTGCTATATAAAAAAAAAGAAAGTGAGCCCTTTGACCATCTGTA
Organism: Phalaenopsis equestris; assembly: GCF_001263595.1. Lineage (NCBI taxonomy): Eukaryota > Viridiplantae > Streptophyta > Magnoliopsida > Asparagales > Orchidaceae > Phalaenopsis > Phalaenopsis equestris. Next base: position 156,931 of record NW_018165689.1, on the reverse strand, counting down.
TCAGGTGCGATGAGCTTTTGATCGAGCAGACCTTCTAAGCCATGCTCCAGGATAAGAGTTTCCTTTGCATGTACTTAGAGGTACAACCCTCTCATAGCTCGTACGACAATAGCTCTTCCAGTTCTGGGTCTGGCTGAATTCCATGTGGTATTTTGTTGTCGTCCATCTTGTGGAAGGTCACGGACACCCTACGGTGTTGTACCCCTAGAATGCAATGTTTGGTGACATCTGCACCGTTGCCTTTAAGAACCAAGACTGAACCGACTGGTAGAGGAATCTCCACAGAGCCTCTGAACTCATCAGGGCCGACGATATCAATTTCTTTCCCAAATAATATATTATTCTTGCTCATAAATGAGACCGTGTAGAAGGGTCTTACAAAATCATGATGATCGATGTGAGGAGGTATGCAGTCTCCCTCGTCATATATCTTGATGATGCAGCTATTTGGGATGTAGGTATCAGGCAGTATGCTCCATCTGACCATTCTTTTGATCATCCACTTTATCATTGGCAGTAGTAGATCTACTTGATCGTGTCTGAGGATCCTGTCTGTCATTTGTGAAGTTGTAGCAGTAGCCACACTGGATAGTAATCCTCCCTTTTCCTTGCATCCATTTCCTCAACTTGGAGTAGGTCCTTTCCATAAGTAAACCTGCTTGACCTCTGTCCCTTAGGTCAAAAATGCAGTCAAGTATACTTTGTTCATCAGTCTATGAGAAGACTATGGTATAGAGCTCTAATCCCTTCAGTATGTTGATGAATTTTCCCTGGACTTCTTCGTAAAATTCAAATTCTATTTTTTTTTACTTTGCTTATTTTGTAGTACTCCATCGTACTAGGAGTCGGTAGCTATCGCGGGTATTCCTCTCTCTGAACATTGGCAGGGACCCAAACTGACGCTGGTTGATCTGGAACACGAGACTCGGCGTACAACAGGATGTACGACCCTGGGCTCCATGGTACATACTGATCTATCCCCTGTGGGACGTATGGCTCATCCATCATAAAATCTAAATTCTGAGACCCATCGGTGCTAGAGTTATACTCTTTCAATGTACTAAAATATTGTAAATGTTGAACGTTGCAATCTGAGCATTCTACAAACGCCCCCGTGGCTGATGTACCAGCCGGTATTTTAGCATTGCACGTCGGGCAACCCTTGCAGAAAACATCTGAAACTGAAAGTGTATCTTACTCTGTTACGAACCCTGGTTCTTCATCCGTGGTGGGCAAGCTAACATAAGTTTCTTTCATGTTTGGATCATAAATATGCCCTTCATGAATAGGGGTGAGTAAGTTATTCGTCTCTCTCTGACATCTGCGTTCTTGTCGTAGAAAAGCCCTCTACTTCTTGTGGCTGGCATTCGTGCGTTGCATCCTGCGAAGCGAAGTACTTGGCAATCGTTCATTATTGGTGGCTACTAGGCCTCCAACTGGTGGAGGTTTCTGTTTGGGGCAGACGGCTGGGCCCTTCCATCAGATCTTGCCCTATTATCATGTTCTTGCCTTTGTGTGATACATTATCTTTGGCGGTCACCCTCAGCAGTGAAGGCAATCCCTCTTTCTCCCTGCAGCTGACTACATTTATGAGAGGACCTTCGTAGTCCATGACAACCATGTTAAAATCCATGTTGAAATCTATGGTACCGCCCTGCGGTGCCATCTCCTCATTTAGTGCGAGGCTCCAGCCATCCTGAAAAGCAAAGATCAGCATCTATCTCGACATTTTTCTGCAGATGACAGGAAAAATGTTAGTGGGCCGAAACTTGTCATGAACAAGAACAAAACAAAGTATTTATTAAAGTAAATTTTAGTTTTTTATGGTGAAATGAATTGTTTATTTTATGTATGAGTTTTGTTTAATTTAGTGGAACATTCTACTCAAAAGTGGAAAGAAGAAAATTTGAAGTTTAAAATTTCTTTCTCTTACATTTTTTCTCAACATTTTCATTATATTGAGGTTAATTACAAAATTTAGACCCGGTCATAGACATTTGGCCACATAGATAACCCTAAAATAATCAAAGTTTCAAAGTTTCAAAGCAAGTAGAGGCAAGCGGCATCAGGTTGCGTAATAGGTTTTCAGGTATCGCCCATTTATTGGTAACATGGGTCTTTCACCTTGGAAGTCCACTAACTGGTAGACTCTTCATGTGTAGACATTTTCAAAGACAAATGGTCCCTCCCAAGTTGGCTCGAATTTTCCACCTATTTTGTGGCATGCAAGAATAGGCATTTTGAGCACAAGTACGAGGTCGCCAACTTTGATTGTCCTTAAGAGGACCAATTTGTCATGGGCTTGTACCATCTTCGCTTGGTGAAGCTCCAAATGTTGTTGTGTTTCTAGTAATTTTCCCTCAAAACTCTCTAATTCTTCAAGTCTGAGTTTTGCACTTTCTCCTATTGTGAGTTGGTTGGCAACATCAACTATAAGAGACGGTGTCTGGATTTCTAGCAGTAGCACAGCCTCGGATCCCTACATGAGCATATAGGGTGTACACTGACTGGGAGTCCTGAAAGTGGTCCGGTAAGCCCACAAGGTTTCTAATAATTTGTTGTGCCAATCCCTTTTGTTTTCATCAAGTGTTTTCTTCAAAATCTGTACCAGTGTTTGGTTGATGGCTTCAGGCAGAACATTTGCTCTGGGATAGTAAATCATAGAGTATCTCCATCTATCCTATGTCTTTTTCTATCCTCATAGAGTATCTCCATCTATCCTATGTCTTTTGACAAAATTGTTGATCTTGGTGCTTCTAAAAGCTGTCCCATTGTCAAAAATTATTTTTTGCAGTCTGAAACGAAAATGAAGGACGTGTTGTGCCATAACCTCACATAACGGTACTGCCTCTGCTCATTTGGAGAAGTAATTTGTAGCGGCAAGTATAAAACTGTGTCCTTTGAAAGATGGAGGATCTATCAGACCTATTATATTCATGCCCCAACACTCAAATGGCAACGAGGCAATAGTTGGGTGTAGCACATTCGGAGGCTGGTGTAAGACCACCCCATGCACTTGGCATTGGTGACATTTTATGGTTGTATTCATGCAATCAGACATCATTGCTGGCCAATAATATCCGAGTCTTTTGATCTTCATTTTCATTTTCGGCCCTGACTGGTGAGCTCCACGCAATCCGGCATGTACCTCTGACAATATTCTGTGCTTCGGCTCTACTCAAACACCGTAGCCACATCTGATCGAATGATTTTATGTAGAGAACATTTCCCACCAGGGCGTAAGACATGACCCTTCTCGTGATATGATGTGCTTCAGACTTGTTTCTGGCAGCTTTCCAGTATGCAAATATTCTATTAACGGCTTGCGCCAATCTTCATTGATGTCTTCAACTGTATTTATTGTTTCTTCTTTTCAGAGCTTGTGTAGAGTTTCGACATCAATCTGAGATAAGACTTGTTTTCCTTGCAATGTGATTTCTATGGAATCCTTCGGGGGACATGACAATTTCTTAGCAAATTTTGCTAGAGCGTTGGGATGGGCATTATCTCCCGTAAGAATCTGGTAGAAAATCACATCGAGAGTTTGGTCTAGGAGCTTCATCGTGTACTGAAGGTATTCTGCTAATCTTGGTTTCAAAATTCTATATTGTTCGGCGACTTGCTGGATGACGAGTTGGGAGTCGCCATAGATGGCAATGTTTGTTATATCCATCGAGATTTCCATTCCCAATCCGGTGATTAAAGCTTCATATTTTGCTTCATTGTTGGTGCATGACTCTGTCAAGTGGTATGAGAACCTCAACATACCCTTGTCTGGCTCTGGCTAGATCAAACCAATCCCTGCTTTGCCTGGTATAACTGTGTTTGATTATGACTGTGCCTGATCCTGTGTCTTCTCTGGCTGATGAAGCACCGTCGAAGTATATCTCCCAGTGTTGCACACTAGAGAATTCAATTTGTAATATTTGCTCATCTGGTAACTTGTCGTTGAGACAGGACCCAGCTGTCAGTGGGTGTGCAGCAAGAAAGTCTGCTAGTATTTGTCCCTTGATACCATAGAGGGGAACAAAAGTTATATCAAATTACAAAAAGATCATTGACGCTAAACGTCCGTAGAGTGTTAGTCGGGTCATAAAATATTGCAATGGGTTAACTTTCGAAATTAGGGTGATCTTATGAGAAAGCATGTAATGTTTAAGCTTTTGAGTGGTAAAAATTAGTGCCAGACAATGCTTCTCAATAGGTGGATACCTTATCTCCATCGGTATTAGACAACGACTCAAGTAGTAGAGCGCATTTTCTTTTCCCTCCTCATTGATTTGGTCTAAGAGGGCTCCAAGAGAGTCATCTAAAGACGCGATATAAAGTATCAACGATTTCACTGAA
>NW_018165689.1:149049-152574 GCF_001263595.1 Phalaenopsis equestris | reverse complement strand
AAGACAGGAGGTGTCATTAAATATTGTTTAACGTCCTCGAAAGCCCGCTGACATTTTTCTTCCCAAATAAATGTGGCGTCATTTTTAATTAATGCCGAGAAAGGATGACACCTACCTGAGAGATTAGAAATAAAACATCTCAGATATGCCAACTTCCCTAGAAGGAACATAGTTATTTTAAGGTTTTAGGAGAAGGCATTTCCAAGATAGCTTTTATTTTATCCGGATTCCCAATGATGGACAACGAATCCCAGAAATTTTTCAGAGGTAACTCCAAAGGCGCACTTTAAAAGATTCATTTTAAGGTCATATCATCGTAACCATTCAAACATGATCTTTAAATCATACAAATGGTCTATTTTTTGTTTACTTTTGATGGCCAAATCATCCACGTAACATTTTACTTAATTGTGAATGTGGTCATAAAAAATCTTCATCATTGCGCACTGATATGTTGTTCTGACACTCTTTAGGCCAAAAGACATCACAGTGTAGCAGAAAATTCCAATCGGTGTTTTGAAGGCTGTAAGTGCTGCATCCTTGGGAGCCATCTTGATTTGGTTGTATTCCGACAATTTGTCCATGAAAGAGAAAATTTCATGTGTTTAAGTGATATCCACCATCATCTCTGGTATGGGTAGTGGAAATTCGTCTTTTGGACATGCCTTGTTCAAATCTCTGAAGTCGACACAAACATGGATCTGTCTTTTTTTCTTCTTAACAGGTACAATGTTAGCTACCCATGTGGGTATTGCTCTTCTTTCACAAAGTTAGTGGCTATTAATTTCTTCACCTTGGTGATGACTTGTTGTTCTATTTCGAGACGCATTCTCCTGGGAGCTTATTTTATTGGGGTCATATTCTTGTGTACCCCGAGTTTATGAGCTGCAACCTCTGCTGACGGTCCTGACATTCCATCGTAGCTCCATACAAAGCAATCTTTGAACTCTGTTAATAGTTTGATCAATTCTACAGATTCTTTGTTATTGACTAAAGAACTTATAAATGTAGTTCAGGGTTGTTCTTCAGTCCTGAGTTTAATCTCTTTCAATTCATCAACGTTAGATTTAATTTCTTCTCAAATTCTGGCAGAGCATCTTCTATTGGTTGATCATTAGACACATCCTCTATATTGAGGCAATCCTCTTTTGACTCACCAGTGACAACCATGCAAAATTTAGAATCATCAATTGGTCTGACTGTACCAAATCTGAGACCTTCTTTTAAATTTGAAGTTCGACTTTTATCATTCCATAATTTTTCAAAAAGTTGAAATTTGTATTTTGCCATTTGTTTTGGTAAATGTCCTTGTTGAATTAACTTTTGAACACAAGACGAGAAGTCACCAAAAGGCAATTCCATTAATTCATTAGAATCATCATCTAGGTTTACATGTTTTTCAAGCTTAGTAGAGGTAGAAGCACGGTAAAATTTGATTGGCTTAATACCAACACTACGGACTTCCTTGACCTCTAAACTCTCGACCTTTTGAGCTAGAATAGGAGTAAGGGTCATAGCATTCACATAGTGGCTTATTCGATAATACATTGTTTCATATTCATTATTTTATGTATCTTCAAGGGATATCTTGTACTGAGGTTTCTTCCGTACATTATCTCATCTTCAGAACTGTCTTCATCACCAATGTTGATGGTTGGCCTAGTCCGTTCAATGATTAAATTGATCCTTCCTCGTCCACGTCCCCGGCCTCGACCTCGGGTGCACAAACTAAAAGAACCTTCACCAACTCGTTGTAAGGGAGTGGTGGAAGATCGCTGAAGCGGAGTTGAATGGCATCCTCTTTGTAATTCTTTTGAATCTTCATCTTTATTTGTGATAACTTCATGAGAGAAGACAGTCCTCTTTGGAGGCGAGTAGTAGGCAGCATCTTTATGGATACCAACTTCATGCACTGAAAATGATTGTAGGTCTCCTTTGATGCAATTTTTGTGACCATCTTTGCAGTATTTGATGCACTGGTGTAGAGATGATGAAACCATATTGTGTTAATGAATCCATGGTCCACCCAATAGAGCATTAAAATAGGTCTCGACATTGATGATATGAAATTTATTGGTTGTCACGAGTTCTCCAGCCTTCATAAGTAATGTAATTGATCCGAGGGTTCTTTCTCCCTTTTTCCCTTTTGGTTAGATCCTCTTAACCCTCTTAACATCATTTTATTGATCGTAAGCTCTTGAGCTTCAATATCCAAATAGGCCAATGTTTGTAGGCTCATCAAGTTAAGAGAAGCTCCAGGATCTACTAATATTTTGGACAATACAAATCTGCCGATGTTGACGGAGATGTAGAGTGGACGATTGTGGTCGGGGGTACTGAGCAGCAAGTCTTTGTCTGTGAAGGTTACCCTAGGCTGTTCTTTCAACGAACAAAATTCATCTGAGGATGTGCTGGCCAACTGAGCTAAGCAAATTTCTGGGTCAAAAAAAGCTGTAATCAGAGACTCTCTCATCTCTTTTGACAGGATCAGAGCGTCGTAGATGCTTAGTTGGGCCGGTAACTTCCTAAGATGAGCTAGCACGTTGTAGTGCACTTTGTATGTTCCTTTGATTTTATCTTGATCATGTGGTTCTTACACTACTTTCCTTTGTCTGTTGGATCTGTTCTTGGTGGTAACACTTTTTCTCTCATCAGGTTAATTTCTGTGATTTCTTCTTCTTGAGATATCATTGTTGAATCTTCCGGTGTCTCTTCCTCTTTGTTGGAAAGATCTAACTTGATGGTAAGTGGTGTACCGTGATGCTTGAGAATTGGCTCCTCGTTATCAGTGCTGTCGTAAGCAGTGTCATTGATGTCTTCTTTAGACTTGACAACGAGTTCATCAAACTTGAGTACAATTTGAGGATCATTTTGGGGATCAAGATCGATGTCAGATTGGTCATAATCAGTTACGTTATCACAAAAAATAGTTAAAATGTAGCCAAAATCATAATCATTATATTCATAAGACCCCGGAGGGACAAAAAGATAATCTTACAAAGTCAAGGGTTCGAGGATTTTCTTCTCCAAATCCGAGACAACCAATTAGTAGAGGAAGCCCCTATCCTACCCCCACGTGCTATCAATCTTTATAGTAATGCTTTTCTTCTTCTTCTTTGTCCTTGACAATGACGACTCTCATGACGAAACCTTCATCTCGGGCTTGGTATGCTGCGGACTCTGAATGGAGGCTTGTTTTGATGCAGACTAGATCTTGTTCAGTATTTTCTTGGATGATCTACTCGAGACCTCATTCCATTCTTGATCTCTGGTATACGCAAAAGATTATTTTGATGGATCCTGTATTTGATTGAGGACCCTCTTGAGTTCATCCCAAGTTGTACTCCATCCATCTATTCCAATATATGGATCGATTGAGGAGATTGGCTTGGCCGAAATCATATTTATGGAACCCTTTTCAGGTTCTTTTAAATATTCTTTTGGGATTATTATGTTCTCCTCTTTAAGGTTCCTCTCGAGCCAGTCTTTAAAGACAAAGCATTTTTCTATAGTGTGCCCAAGCAA
>NW_018165689.1:145328-148534 GCF_001263595.1 Phalaenopsis equestris | reverse complement strand
AGCATGAAAGCTACTGGACCATGAATGCTCTTGAGTAGAATTTCAATTGCATGATGTTCCTGTAGCAAAGGTTCAAATTTAATGCTAAGGTTTCTCCACCTCAAAATATAGTCCACCAAAGTTTTGCTAGGCTTTTGTTTTTCCATCATGAGCTCTCCTATAGACACATGATGTCGTGCCCCGGCAAATCTTTTTATAAATCACTGTTCCAATTCAAAAAATATTTTCACTGACCCGTTGGGCAAGTCAGTGTACCGGTAAAAAGCAATTCTTCACAAGTTGCTGACGAACTGCTGGAAGAGTAGAGCTTCACTTTTTCTCGTATTGTCACATCTGGCTCGAAAATGTGCTATATGTTGTTTGGGATTTCCAGTCCCATCAAATATCTTAAAGTTTGGGGCCACAAAACACTTAGAGAAAGGCACGACATTGAATTCCTCCGAGTAAGGTCTACCCTTTAGAACCAATGCACCACCCTTAGATTGGGTTAAGGCATCCCCCACTTGTTCAACCATTTGCTTGAATTCTTTTTTTGGCATAGCACCTGATGGAGAATCATTTCTATGTTGCTCGTCTCTGTTTGCTGAAGCAACCTCTCTCCTTTCATCTGTGATGTATATGATTTCTGGTTGATTGATCTCCAGAGAAGCCAATTACGGTGCTTGTGATTGTCCCTGAATTGTGGTCATAGCGGTCATGGCTGCAGTCATCTCCTATATTCTTTTCTCCAGTAGACTAACTTGCTCATCCCTGAGGAGGACAACTCTACACAGTTCATCTACGACATTCTCTTCGGTGTGAGGCTGAGCCTCATGCGCAGATGTGGTGGCTCTTGTTTCAATTACATGGACATCCATGAAAACTTCCTCCAAGTAATCATTGTAATCAAAACTTTCATCGTCGCTATCGACGGAAACTCCGTGTTCTCGAGCTAACTCGGAAATCTCAATTATGAGTTTCTCAACTTTCTCTTTAATTATTGATTCTTTGATCGCTTTAAGATCTGGAGGACCCTGATGGACATCCTCTACTTGTTCCTCCATCTCACTGGCTATTATTGCGACGATGTCAGATATTTCAGATCCTGGTTTCATTTCCTGTCCTTGTCCCGTGGGCTTACCGGACTGTATCGGTGCAGCGACCTTGGGTACCCATACCTTTTTCTTTTTTGACAATGATATCTCAGGACGGAGTGTCTTAGTAGAAACATCTGAATGTCGAGGGAAAGTATGCTCCCTATGGTATAGGCCGGCTACAGTGTCAGGTAATCGTCTTGTCTTTGCCTTTGGGATTGTGGGAACATCTCCATAACGGGTGAAGGGTAAGATTTTCGGACTCAGTCTTGACTTAACCGATCGACGACCTGCGGTCCTCATGGCGATATAATCAGTAGTAACTACTATGGTATCAATTCAGTTCCCTAAACGGAACCAAACAGGGATGCGAGTAGGTGGCACTCCATTTGTCTTGTGAGACTGTCTGGCGGACTTGACATCCTTCAAAATTTCCTTCTTCATGAGAGGGGAAATTGCATGTCCCACTCGTTTAAGTAACTCGCTAACTGAACATCCTTCTTTGGTAGCTAGCCTTTTAAAAAATGCACTAACTTGGGTGATAGGAGTGAATTTCTTTCATTCCTGACACCATGAAGTGATGGTAATGCAGTGACGACTCTTCCGACACTCTCATATCCATCGGTATCCATCAGAGGATGGAATATACTCCCTTGGAATAGGAATATACTCCCTCGTAGGAGTGGATAAATTTCTGGTAACACTTCTTCAACTTGATGAGGCTCCTTCTCAACGGTTGTCTCCTTGGGATCCTAGGCTTTGATGGCCCTCCAAACTTTTCTGTTACGGTTCCTCCTTTGAGTTCAGGTCAACGGTACAGTCCTCGAACTTGATCTGATTTCAAACATGGGTAGTGGGATAGTTAATCCTACTTCTTTCCATTTAGCAGCAGTGGGGCTGGTAGGTTTGGCGGGTGTCGTGACAGTAGTAGTTTTAGACTTCTCGCAGGCAGGGAAGTCTTGAAGGCAGTTCAGGCTGAATTCTTCAGATGGTTCCTGTATTTCTGGTGCGTTGATCTTCATTGCCACAAACGGGGCTTTCCTGAGGATGACCTCGAGATCTTCATATCTAGCTCTGAATTTGATGGTAGGAGCGAGGTTATGGGCTTCGTGACTCGTTGGTAGGTTGCAGGAAAAGGTTAGCGTTGGGTAGACCATTGCAGCAGGCTTGAAAACAGAAAGTTTTGGGGTTAGCAATATGGCCAAAACCTCGTAATTTTTAGTGCGATCACTGAAAGTAGAGGTTGATCCATAGACCGGGCGGCTCTTAATTTATGGGTATTTTAAAATTTTGTTTAAGAAAAAAAATAAGAGGTGTAAAATCTAATTAATATAAGAAAATTTTAAAGTGCGCGCAACACAACACGATTTGGTTTAATTTGCAAAGTAGCAAATCAAATTTGGGAGGGAGATGTGAAGTATTTTAGGACCCAATGCGGGACCCATTTAGTGGCAGACAATGCCCAGGTGGAACTAGTCCACCGACACACCTATTGGGGATCCGACTCCACATGAAAATTTAAAGAGTCTTTAATGGCCTTCTGAACCCCTCTATTCAAAGATGGTTGAACAGCTAGTCCTGAAGTCCAAGGAGTTAACCATACTTTCCCAAGACAGAAATGGGTAAAGTATGCCAATGGAAGAAGGGTAATTTGGTCCAGAAGGGATATGGACACATTATCGATGTGTGAAGGTAAAATTTCTTGATTTGTATGGAGAGAAAAGCTTGTCCCCAGTGGAGTCGCCTGAAGTTGTCGACGCTATTTTTGGTTTGAGAGTTGCTCGTAAGAAGTTGTCGGTCACCGGAATCAAAATCCCATCGCCCGCTTCGGAAGGATGTTGAAGTTTAGAAAAGTATGAAATCAAACTAACTCCATACTTTTCATAATTTAAATGAAGTAGTGTTTTACCTCAAATCCTGTATCTATCTTAAAAGATAAACACTAGACTTGAGGATGAGGCTCGATCAAAAAAATTAAAGAATATATGACAATCGTTTGGTCTGCAAAACATTTATATTTGCCCACAAGCTCCTCTATTTAATATAAAAAATTAAATAAGGTTTATATTAAGCTGGGTTCTGGCATGCTTCCTATAATGGCAAGCCCCTATAGTTAATTACATCTTAAATGAC
>NW_018165689.1:133263-144906 GCF_001263595.1 Phalaenopsis equestris | reverse complement strand
GATTTATGTTGCATAAGCAAGCAACCTCGAAGTCCTATGACTTTGTTGTTTAAGTCTAAGAAAGGAAGATTGGTTTAGCTGGGGAAGACAGGTTTTGCTGTTGAAGATGGTTGTGCTGCCCACCATGCTGGCTCCAAGCTCCTTGCCGCGATGAGTTTGAGTTTTCTAGTGTGTTAAGTTATATTGTCAAATCAAGTGGACTTATGGTTGAATTTCTTTAAATTTTTATGGGGCATGTTAAAGTTGATTAGAGCGACACCGGTTAGGATCCTACGGTTCCCTCATTCTGGTACCACTATTTTCTATTGGATTTACTTATTCCAAATGAACTTACTAAAATTAACTTAATGAGTTCCATAATTTTATTTAGACTGTGAGAACCCTAGTTAGCAGTCGTAATTAAGGTGGCCTAATTATCCCACATTGAACCCATGCACTTAAGGTGGGTTCAACTTGGGTTCGTGTTTAACTTGGGTTTAGGCTAGGCTAGCCATGTCTTAATTTAGTTGCAATTGTAGTTTTGTGTTATGTTTGTGATTAAATTTTGAGCTGTTTTATATTTTGAATGTTGTGGAGGTGAATTTTATCTTGGTTGATTTTAATTTTAGTTTTGGTTTTGGTTTTGTGGTTACCCTAATAATTTTAGTTTTCATGAAGGGTGGCGTCGTTGTTTAACATGCAAATTTGCAGGTATAAATGTACAGTATAAAAGTACAAGAAAGACGATGCTGAAAACTGTAAAAGCGTACCTGGCGAGTTTTCTCGTTTCACCACCTGAAACTCAAAAGGCATGTTAAGGCAGTTTATATGAAATAAGGAGGTAAAATTTTGGCGACCTACCTAACTTTAGGTCATATCTTGGTAAGTCCTTGTTAATTTGATTAATGATGATATTTAAACAAAACATATTAAGTTTAGTAGATCTCTGACGTATCCAACAGATCTAGAGAAAGAAGCAGGTCCGTGCTACTCTCTCGCTGCATGGTGGAAAATCCCGAGTTCCTTTAAACTTATTAATCCTGTAAATACCCTTAGTGCTCAGTGAGCATTGATGTCTCAATTATCCATAAGAGTAAGGTAATTATCATCTGTAATTTAATTTTGAAGATTATGTGGGTGAAGACCCTTAAAAAGGCAAGTTAGTGTTATTAGAACTCAAAAGATGTTTTAATTTTAATTGATATTTACTTTCCTAATCCTCATTTAAATGAAAACTCATTTAGCCTAAGTCACTACTGAGCCCTTAAGACCTAGGACCTAGGTGAGTGTCTTAGCTAGGTGAGTGTCTTAGTTAATTTTGAAAATGTTAAGCTTTAGATTCATGATTTGAATTTCTTGAATTTCATTTTAAAATCAAAATAGGGGTATTAAATTGATTAATTATTGACCTCAAAAGTCATACCCCTAAGTTGTGGGTTCATTTTATTTTAATAAAGTTCCAAATTCTAATAATCTAGAAATTTTTTAACTTTTCTTCTCAATTAAGCAAGTGAGGTTAGTTTCTACCAATTAACCCCTTATGTTTCTCAAACATCCAAATTAAAATCAGAGGTTACTCGTTTCCCTCCTTGAATTAAGCCTAAATGTTAGTTAAGGCTAAATTTCCAAAATTACACATTTAAAATATTTCCAAAATTACACATTTACCCCTAAGGCTCTAACACTTCATAATTTGTCAAATTTAATCCAAATGACTTTGAAATTTTTATCTTACCTCATTCATAGGTCAATTAAGATATTAGAGAGAAAATGTGATTTTTCAAAATTTAATTTAATTAATATAATTATTTTCATGCAGAAATAGGATTTTTTAACGAATTCCTAACTTGACCAAGTTAACTCCTAATCCATGGAAATTTTTATTAGTGGTAAACCTAGCTAGAGAAGCCATTGGGCAAAATTTCATGATTTTTTGAATTTTATTTGAATTTTAAAAATTATTTTAAATTATGGGGTATTTATTAAATATAAAATATTTTAAATGGGGAAAATTAAGTTTTTTATTTTTGAAAAATCTCCCTAAGGTTAGAAACCTCAGAGGAGAAGATTTTATATTTTTAAGAATTTTATTTGATTTATTGGAATTAATTTAGTGAAAGTCCATTTTTTAGCCTTTAAAAATTATTTTTAAGATTTAAAATTCGGTATCTTTATTTAGAAAATTAGGAAAAATATTCTAATTATTCTTAAGTGCTTAGGAAGAAATTTAGAACATTTTTATGAATTTTATTATTTTTGTGATTTTTAGGGATTTTTAATTATTTAAATATTTAAAATAGGCTAAAAATCAAGTTTTTATTTTAAATATTCTTTATTTTTAGAAAATACTCCTGGTTACAGAGAACTCAAAAAAAATGTTTTTATAAATGTTTGAGTTATATTTTGATTTTCAAAAATCATTTAAGTTCCAAAAATGTTATTTATCTTTAAAAATCAACTGAAGTTACCAAATGAATTCTAAATGCTTTGGAATTTTTATGGTGAGTTCTATGGATCTTAAACAATAGTGGAGATTGAAATTCAAGTAATTTTGTTGTTTGTACTTTTCAAAGTTAATTATTTTAGTGATTTGAGATTTGTGAAGATTAGGTTTATCCTGAATAACTTGGCTCATGAGAAATTTTTCCAAAAGTTCTATGGTCATCATAAACCTTCCAAAATTTTCTTGGATTTTTCTAAGGAACATGATAATTTCCATGTTTATTTTAAGCAAATAATGTACATAAACTTGAAAAATATGATTCTCTATCTAGAGACCTCGTCTGACTCTGGAAAAACCAGGGAATGTTTCTAAGACAGAGGCAACAATATGCTAAAATTTCAAGTCATAGTAATGTTACTACATGCATGGAGGATTAAAACATCCAAATGAGTATTTAATTAATTAAAAATAAAATATAAATCACATGGACTTGAAATTATTTTCACATTATTTTCCTCTATTCACTGAGCAATAGGGTATTTTTATTTTATTTTTGTGATTTTTCTACACAAAGATATGAATTTTTTAAGTTAGGAATCATTTTTTGATTTAAATAAATCCCTATTTATCTATTTAAACGCGCGACGCCACCTCAACCTACGGCGACTCTAAAGCTCCACGTGGCGCGCTCCCATTCAACGTCACGGTCCACCTCAGTGCTGACTCGGCCTGCAGTATATGTTCCGAAGCGCTGTCCGGCTCGATTTTTCGACCGTCCATCCGATACACGCGCGATCGAACGGCGCTCCGTCATCGTCCCCGATAGCCTAGCCCGAGAACAGTCCATCTTTCAAGCTTAATATCTCCCTCATTTCTCAACCAAATTAAATGAATTTTTTTTCAAAATGCTCGTCTATACTAGAGGAACATATCCATACCGTTATGATGCCATGAAATCAACTCAAAATAAATGAAGAGTTCAAATAGGCTTGGGAATAAGAGCAGTTTTATACCTTGGCTCTGAGAAGTGAAGCTTCAATCAGAGGTTCTTGACACGTTTTATTGGGCTCTAAGGATACTAGGGATTGAACCTCTAGTCTTGGTGTGATTTTGATCAAACCCAATTTTAGGTGTTGGTCTAGAGCTGTTGTAGAGGCTATTTCAGAGGGGAATTTTATGGGGTAGTTAGGCCATCTTTAATGCATAGGTTCAATGTGGGTTCAAGTGATCAAAGTTTAGGTTTGAGCTAGGTTAGCCATGTAAATTGACCCAATTTATTGATCAACATTGTCTATATGCCTGTTATGAATATTTTTGGTGAAGGGTTGTAGTGACTTTTTAAGTTCAATTGGGGGGTCAATTTGAGAGATTTTTTAAACTTGGTCAATTTGAGCATGTTGTGATAGACATGGGCTAGGTTGGGCTAGCCTTGGGCTAAGTCCTAATTGAATGATTCAAATGATCAAGGGTGATGTTTTGAAGATTTTTCATGAAGGGATTGATTGGAAATTTTGGGGCTAAGGCCATCAATTTGGTGATATTTTGAGACATGGCCAACTTGGGGCAAATTTGGTGCTTTTAGACTTAGGTTGAAATGAAATTAAATTGAGGTCTTAAAAAGGCCAATTGAAGGTCAATTTTGATGTATGGGAATATTATGAAGATTTTTTAACACAAATTATTGCAAATTGAGTGGGCTATGGGTTCA
Organism: Phalaenopsis equestris; assembly: GCF_001263595.1. Taxonomy (NCBI): domain Eukaryota; kingdom Viridiplantae; phylum Streptophyta; class Magnoliopsida; order Asparagales; family Orchidaceae; genus Phalaenopsis; species Phalaenopsis equestris. The sequence continues at coordinate 140,776 of NW_018165689.1, read as the reverse complement.
ATTTGGTAGAACCAAGTCGTGGGGCCAAAATTGGAGTTTTTTGGTTTAGCTAAAAATTAAGTTCAAATCATGGATGAATTGAGGTTGGATTTGATTTATATTTGTCATTTCAAGGGTGAATGTGAGTTTAAAATTGAAATTGGGAGAAATTGAGACCAATTGGATAGACATTTGAGGTAATTTGAGGAAAATATGGGCCTTTAAAGGGCAAATTGGGGGTTTTGGTCAAAGATGGTCAAATTTGCCAAATTGGGTAATGTGATAGTTAAAAAAAATGAAATTAGGAATATTTGGGGATTTGGGCGGTTTTGGAAATTTTTAGGATTTTTTAGAATTTTTGGAATTTTGGGATAAGGAAGGGTATTTTGGTGGAAATGATTTTTTTTAACCAACTTGGGTAGTTTGGGTAAATTTGAGATTTCTGGCCAAATTTAGGGTCCCAAAGGTATTTAAGTAATTTGGGGGAGTTTAGGGGCAAAATGATAGGTTGGGTATTTTGGTAAAGTTGGAGTGCCAACCACCATCAATAAGCCATGGACCAATGGAAACCCCATTTTGGGTCCTATAGGTAGTGATCTTAGCAAAACCCTAGCCCAGAGCTAATAGGTTTAGGGGAAAACCTACATGAGTCTCCTAAAAGTATTAAGGGACCAAAGTCAAGAAATTCTGGGTTTAGGGTAGTGAGTGATTGTGAGTGTAAGTAATTGCAAGTGAGTTCCTTAGCCCTAGACCAACACCCAGGGTCAACCCTAAGGTCCAGCAGTCCTAAGGGTAACTCATCTTGAGTCCCCTCATAGTGACCCCACCTACTAAGTGCTAGAGGTTATGACCAATATGTGGAACTTCAAGATAAGTAAAGAGCAGTGTAGAATTTCTAATGGTTAGAGTTCCATGTCTAGTTTTCTAAGAATAGTCAATAGGAAATTCCTATTGCTAGACCTTAAGCTACTAAAGAGGAAAAACTAAACCTCAACCAAAAGTGAGGTCAACAATTAAGTATAAAAATGTTCAAGATGATTCGAAGCATCACAATATTTTTCATAGACTTCTCTAACCACAGAAAATCTACTAAAATTATTACCATAATTTTCAAATGGATATTTTGATTTATATAATTAAAATAGCAAAAATAGTCACCAAAATAGCAAAAATAGTCACCTTAGCTTGAAAATTTGGGTTAGAAGCATAGAGATGCCATTTGACCTTAGAAAAATCTGAGGACATGGCCTCTGTCATGAGGAACAAACCCTCAAAATTTCAAGCCATGATGAAAAATTCTTAGTGAAAAGGTTTAGGGTATTTATTTAATTAAAAATCAGAAATTAAACAAACATATTTAATTTTTAGCTCATTAAATTCTCCTATGTTCATTGAGTACAGAGATTTTTTCTTTTATTTTTATGATTTTTTTACACAAAGATATGATTTTTTTAAAGTTATGGGCATTTAAATAAATAAAAAATTCTTAATTTTCTTTTTAAGTGACACGACGCCACGTCAACCTACGGAGGCTCCGAAGCTCCACGCGACATCTTTTAGTTTGGCATCGCCATCCAACTCAGTGCTGACTCAGCCCGCGGTTCGTGTTCCATTCCTTCGTCCGATGCAATCTCATCCGTTGGTTGGATACATGCACGATCAAATGGCTCTCCGTTATCGTCCCCAAGTGTTCAAACCTGAGAACCGTTCACACTAAAACCTTAAGATCTTCATCTAGACTCATCCAAATTGCATGGAGTTTGTTTCTAAACCTTCATCTACTCAAGACGAACACATCTATGCGGTTGATCAAGTATAAAATCAAGTCATTACAAATGGAGAATCAAAATAAAGTCAGGATAGGGTTAGAGCTCAATACCTTTGTCTGAGAGGGGAGGCCTCAATCAAATGGTTGTAGTAGCTTTGATTAGACTCAACAAACCTTCGGATGAAGTCTTGTGGCATGATAAATAATCTACGTATGAATTCAATCAAGCTCGATTTCAGGTGTTGGTCAAAGTCTATGCTAGGGGCTATTTCAAAGGGGGCTTTGATGGGGAATCAACTCCTCTCACTGTAGGGATGGTGTGTCCACAATTAATTTAAGTTTTGTGGATTCTGGAGATATGTACCAGCTTTAGCTGAAAACTTGAGCTCAAAATTGGTCTTCCACGGTGGGGATCAATAAGGGAAAGTTGTGGCAATGAGCTTAGGAGTTCTTGAAGAGTGCCTGAGAGCAATTGGACAGAGTTTCCCCAAGGAATTTTAGCACACCTCTCTTTGGCCATGGAGGAGCTAATTAAATAGAGGAACTTAAAGGGAAGCTCAGAGCAAATTGATGGGTGCAAAGAGCTGCTTCAGTGGAGGGCTGAGGAGCTCTAAAGAGCCATTGGGATGAGGTGGCCACTATGGTTGAAATTAGGTTTGATTTAGGGATTATGGCTCTCATTTTTGGCTCCTCCGGTGACTAGGATGGGTGGCCATGGCAGGGGAGGTGCTTCGGTGGCTCATGAACCTTAGAGGAATCTGTCACAGCCATTAATTTGGGGTTGGTGATAGGTTTTGGCAAATATATCTTTGGCTTAAGTAATTTAGGAAACAAATCCTTTGATTTAGGGGACCTTTGGTCAATGGCCCATCTATGGTGGGTTAAGTATGGTTTCTCCTGTTCCAAGGGAGAGTTTAGTGGCTACAAAGTTATCAATTTAGTGGCCTTAGGATGATTAAGTTAATTTTGGTACATCGGTCCAATTTTGGGTCCAATTGGCCAAAGGTTGGGTTTGGATTAGGCTAGCCATGACTTTAAGCCAAATTGATTGATCAACATTGTGTAGATGATTTTTATGAAGATTTTTGGTAAAGGATTGAAGTGATTTTGAGTTCAATTGGAAGCCCAATTTGAAGGATTTTGGGATTTTGGTCAATTTGGGCATAATGGACTAGACTTGGGTCTAGGTTGGGCTAAAGTTGGGCTAAGTGCAAATTGATGGTTGAAAATGGTCTATAAGAATGTCATGAAGATTTTTCAACATGAATTAGGTGACAATTTTGGGGTTAGGGCATTCAATTTGGTGGGATTAGGTGGTATGGCCAATTTGGGCCAAATTTGGGGATTTTTGGATTTTGGTCAAAATTGAGTGAAATTGAGGCTTGAATAAGGCCATTTGAAGGTAAAATTTGATTTTTAGGTATGTTTTGAAGAATTTAGGGTCCAAATTGAGGCATTTGAGTAGGCTATGGGATTCAACTTGGTGGGATTAAGGGCCCGTTTGGCGCGACGGTTTTTGTGCCAAGTGTGGAGCAGTCGCGAATCTCACTCATTTGGTTTATCATCTCCAGTGTGGCACGACTCCATTTTGGCTGAACGCGAGTCGTAAATCAAACCTCGCGGACCACTTTGAGTGACAAATTATTACGTGGTTTACCCTCGTTGCTACTGTTCGACGCCGAATCGCTCGCGCTCCTCCCTCCCCATCATTCCACCGTCCCTCACGACTCGTATGTTTTGAAGCCTGCTATACTTGTTTATGGTCCCATTCAATTCTTCCTTTGTTCTATTTATGTGAGGAGTTGTGCTTAATGGATACTAAGGAATGTTCACTTGTTCTCGGGTCATGTTTCTACAAGTCAAGGCAGGGAAGGCTCACAGCTCGCATGCAGCCCGTCTCTGCAGGATAAATGCTCCAGGTTTATTGCAAATTGAGAAATCAAAATATTGGTAGGTCATTCTCTCTCCCATTGCCCTGTCTTCTATTTTTATGACGTAGAAGAACCATCAGAAGTGTTGCAATGGCGTCGTGCAGGTATAGAGTTCAAAGCAATTGTAGGGCATGTGTTATTTTTTGCGATCCATTTTAGCTTTATGTTGTTTTCCCTATTTGTTCCTTTTCTTTGAAAGCTTGCAGTGGAATGGTATAGTTACAAGCCAAAGTAGTACTTGGTTGCAGCTTAAATCGTTGACTTCATTTACATGTCATTGGTAGCTCAGCATGCAAGTTGTAAAATATAACTTTTGTTATTGAAGCTACTTAAGTTGAACATTCATTTTTATTCACAATTGGAATGATATTAGTGCAAGGTTTGGCTTCTTTGTCTTCTTGTCTCTCCCTGTACTAGTCTTACTTGTTATTTTTCATATTCATTACAAAGCTTAATTAGCATCTGGTTGTGGATTTTTTTATAGCCTCTTGTTCATCCATGCTTCATCTAATGGCTTACTTAAAGTTGGCCTAAGGAAGAAGCAATTTGACATTGACAGCCAAAATGCAGCAAAGTTTGTCTGGAAAGGGGATTTATATCTCCAAAATCAGCATCTTCTTCTTTCCATTGATGATTCTAAGGCTAATATTGTGAACTTGAAGAACTATTTGGATGCTTGGTACTTTGGTGTAATAGGCTTAGGGAAACCTCCATGGAATTTCATTGTCATATTTGGGAGTTCCAAATAGTGGGTTACTTCATCTAAATGCTACTTCTTAGAAAATTTTGGCAATGATTTTCATGAATTGTGATTTTTTCCTTTCTTTATCACTAGTCGTACTCACCATTAAGTTAGTTGGGCATCTAAAATTTTGAACTGTTTCAAAGTGAAATTTAGATTCATAAGTAACAAATATGTCGCTCTTACAACTTTGTTGTAAACATTTTTACCAAACAGGGTCAGCTTGGTCATTTTGCCAGAAACAGCTACCCCAAAGCTGTTTTCACACAACTGTACCAAACAGACAATCATATCTCTCACAGAAGTTTCCTTGCAGTAGCTTCCTAGGGCAGTGCAACTGCATCTGAAAAGCTGAGAAGTTGCAGTTACGCCAAACTGAGCCTAAGTCATTGGGCCGAAATTAGGGATTTTGATTTGGATCAACATTGAGCTAAAAAAATGGGCCAATTAGGCTTGGATTTGGTTTGGATTAATCAAATGAAAGATTAATTTTAGTTTAAAATTGAAATTTAGGGGAATTGGGCTCAAATAAACACAAAATCCTATTCTCAGTCTTCGAGGTCGATACCTAAAATCTGACTCTCTTTTCAGGATTGATACCTAAATTTCAATTCTCATGTCGAGGTCAGCATCTAAATACTGATTCCCATCCTCCAAAAATATTTAAAACTCGATAATTTCAAGCCCACTCGCTAGTCATCAGTCGCTAGTCCCCAGTAAGAGTTCCTACTTCTTGATTTCAATCAAATATGCGCTTACTAACTCCCCAGCGAGAACAACTAGCACTCAAATTCTAAACTCCTTCTATGTCTGTTGACTTAGAAGTCTATATTGGTTTTGTTTTTCACGTTGGTCAATGCCAATACGCGCGGTGTGCTTGCCCGTGCTTGCCCAACACACCACACCACTTTTGTTGACCTCACTTTTGGTTGAGGTTTAGCTCTCTTTTGGTTGAGTTTTATTTTTCCCTCTTTAGTAGCCTAGGGTCTAGCCATAGGACTCTTATATTGACTATTCCTTCAAAACTAGAAAAGGAACCCTCACCATTATAAATTCTAAACTCATCCTTGCTTGACTTGAAGTTCCACATATTGGTCCTAACCTCTAACACTTAGTAGGTGGGCCAGTATGGAGGATCTCAAGGGGAGTTCCCATAGGACTGCTTAACCTTAGGGTTGACCCTAGGTGTTGGTCTGAAAGTAGTTCACTCACTTATACTCACTTTCACTCACAATCACTCACAAACCCTGAACCCAAAATTGTTGACTTTGATCACTTGATCTTTTGGGAGACTCATGTAGATGGTCCCCTAAACCCACTAGCCCTAGGCTAGAGTTTAGCTAATACCAATACATAGAGGACCCAAATAGTGATTTCATTGGTTCATGGCCATATAAGGTGGTTGTCACCCTAATTCTACCAAAGTGTCCAACTAGGCCTTTTGTCCCTAAATCCACCCAAATTACCTAAATGCCCTTGAAACCCTAAATTTGGTCAAAATTCCCAAATTCATCCAAAATACCCAAGGTCAAAATTCCCAAATTTTTGGTCAAAATTCCCAAATTCATCCAAAATACCCAAACTAATTCAAAAATCATTTCAAACCATTTAAAAATACCCAAATTACCCAAAACCAGTCAAAAGTTCTAAAATTACCAAAATACCCCTAAATTCCCAAAATCCCCCTAAATTTGCCAAAATTACAAATATACCTTTGGCACCCCAAACTTTCTCAAAACATCCAAAAGCACTTCAAATGACTCCAAAACCAACTTGGACCCTTCAATTGACCCCAATTTGGCCAATTTGACCATTTTGACCAAAACCCCCAAATTGCCTTTAAAGGCCTAGTTTCCCCAAATTCACCTCAAATGTCTACCGAACGACGTTCGAAACTCCCACTCAATGTACACCTTACATGCTTGTGTACAGATCAGAGGCCATATTACCATTAGAAATACAGACACCGTCTCTCAGAATCTACAAGCACAACAACATCTGGAGCTATACCAAGCAAAGATGATATGAGCTCATGACAAACTGGTCCGTCCAAGGACATTTAAAATTGGTGACCTAGTCCTTGTTCTCAAAAGACCTAATCTTGCACGTCGCAAAATAGGTGGAAAATTTGAGCCAACTTGGGAAGGACCATTTGTCATTGAGAAGGTCTACGCTGGAGGAGCTTACCAACTTATCAATTCTGAAGGAGAAAGGCCTATGCTTCCAATCAATGGATGATACCTGAAGGCCTACTATGCAACATGACAACGCTTGCCGCTGTTAGTTTGCCGCGTACATATGAAAATTTTTTTTTTGTGAACTTCAGATAAGTTCTGAGGTTATTTATATGGCATGAAAAGTCTATGATTAGATAAATACTCAAATTCAGCACCAGGATTCCCTCTTCCTCAAAAGGCAAAGAAGTCGTCCAAGAACAAGATCCAATGGAGGGGCCAAGCCACCGTCTGCCCTCCATGGTGGCTACTACAACAAGACATTTGATAATAGCTGATGAAGAGAAAATACCTTTCGCTTCGTTGCTGAGAACTCAGCGAAGAAATCCGACCGGAAAAAACAAAGAGCTTTGGCCAAAGCCAGGAAAGAAAAATAAAAGTTGTTTGCAATCCCAGAGGGATACATGTGTAATGTCAACATGAAGGAGTCTTCTGATAGTCTGCCATTGACAGAAGAGGAATTACAATCGAGACAGCTTCCCGAACCATCACCAGTATGGGTTCACTCCGATGCCAGTTCGGTTTGTTCTACTTGTCATTCCACAACACTTGAACAAGGACAGTCTGCAAGAGCATTTGTAGAATGTCCACATTGCAATGTTCTACATCTAGAACAATATTGTAATTATGATGATTACTTATCAGCTAACAAACTGATAAGATATGATGATCTGCCGATAGATGATGCAAATACAATTCAATATTATCCATGGAATATCTATCATGCGCCAGCTAAAGTTGAGGCGTATAATCCAGTGTGAGCAATACCACCACTGACATGACAACCGATTATCGATAATCGGCTAAATGATGAAACACATTATCCAGCATATCCAAACAATGTTGAGCTTGCAAAGAT
>NW_018165689.1:118204-125852 GCF_001263595.1 Phalaenopsis equestris | reverse complement strand
CCAAATAATAGGATAGCTTAGGAAGTCACCGAAGTTCTCCTTCGAATCTGTGACATCCTCTAGTGTTTCCTCCTTTGGACTCCAAAATAAAATGTTCCAAATTTGAACCAATCCCCCTTCACACTTCTTAGTCCAATATCTTTGAAATGTCCTTACCATTTGAACTCCTTGAAGATAATTTTTCTTGACTTTTATCGAGAGTATTCTTATGTAACTTTTGTTACCTAAGATGTAATTAACTATAGGGGCTTGCCCTTATAGGAAGCTTTTCCTGAACCCAACATAATAGAAACCCTATTTAGTTCCTTATATTAAATAATGGAATTTATCGGCCAATACATTGGTTTCGCAAACCAAACGGATGTCATAACTTTCTTTAGTTTATTTGATCGAGTCTCACCCTCAATTCTTGTGTTCATCCTTTGGGATAAATGCAAGATTTGAGGTAAAATGCTCTTTCATCTAAACTATGAATATTATGGGGTCAGTTTGACTTCATCTTTTTCAAAATTAAAATTTTTAAAATGTCCTTCCGAAGCGGGCAACGGGATTTCAATTCCGATGACCGACAACTTCTTACGAGCAAACCCCACACAAAAAATGGTGCCGACACTCCTATCTCAAAGATGTGTGTAGAGAATTGGATGTTGTGGTCCCATTAAAGGCGGGCCTTATACCGATCTCAGAAGGTTGAGAATAGGATGCAATGTCCATTCAGGAGTGTCTTACTTTTATCTTGAAGATACGTGTAGAGAATTGGATGTCGTGGTCCCATTCAAGGGGTCTTACACCAATCTCAAAAGGTTGAGAATACGATGCAATGCTCCATTCAGAGGAGTCTTACTCCTATCTCGAAGATGTGTGTAGAGAATTGGATGTCGTGGTCCTATTCAAGGGGGTCTTATACCAATCTTAGAAGGTTGAGAATAGGATGCAATGTTCCATTATGTGGAGACTTACTCCTATCTCGAAGATATGTGTAGAGAATTGGATTTTGTGGTCCCATTCAAGGGGGGTCTTATACCAATCTCATAAGGTTGAGAATAGGATGCGATGGTCCATTCAGGGGAGTCTTACTCCTATCTTGAAGATGTGTGTAGAGAATTGGATGTCGTGGTCCCATTCAAGGGGGTCTTACACCAATCTTAGAAGGTTGAGTCACATTAGGAAGGAAAGCTCTGTGGCCCAAATCCTACCCATGAGACAGCGAAAAAGAGGTTAGTGTCTCAGTATTGGGCTCGAGAACATAAATGTAGCGCAGAAAGTTTGTGGTGTTGAGTCCATAAATATGTATCATGTGAAGATAGGTAGTGAAGATAGGTATTTCATGTGAAGATAGGTATTGGTGAGAAAGATTTGTGAAAACTTGTGAGATTTTACACAGAATGTGAAATTCCTCTCGGATTGTGAGGAGAATTAGTGCAGATGAGGATAGTCATGTTGTACGAACAAAGAGTAGAAGACCTCGAAATCGATAGAATCAAGTTAACATATTTATTTTCTTTTCTTGTTGTTTTTATCATATTTAATTATCAGAGTTTATTATAAAAAAATTGTTGGTTGGTTTCTTTCAAAAGAGAGTATTTTATTTGAATTTTATTATGATCAAGTTTTCATTATTTTGTTCTTTTTTTAGTGTAGTCCCAAACCAACGTATGGTTCTGTGGTTTTATTCATCGCACAAAAGGGCAATTGAGCAAACAGACAAATTTCTGAAAGAGATTTGATTAATCTGCTTCAACAGATGTTATAGATTGAGTACAAGTCGAAGCCTTAAAAGGTACAACATGCTGATCACATCAAAGTACATCTAGAAATATCTCATGTTGAGTACATATCAAAAGCTGAGCATATCCAAGACATATATCATCATATCTGCTGCGTCAAAATGCAGTACAAAAAGGTATCCTCTGAGTGTCCGTCTTTGGTGGGATGAGCTCCCAATTGAACTAGCATACTAAGCCACGCTTAAGGACAAGAGTTCCCTTTGCATGTGCTTAGAAGTGCAACCCTCTCATAGCTTGTACGACAGTAGTTCTTCCAACTCCGAGTCTGGTCGGAATCCGTATGGCATTTTGTCGCTATCCATTCTTCCAAAAGTCACAGACACCCTACGGTGTCGTACCCCTAGAATGCAGTGTTTGACAATGTCTTCTCAATTTCCTTTAAGAACCAACACTGAACCCACTGGTAGTGGAATCTCCACGGACCCTCTAAACTCACCAGGGCCAATGATATCAATTTTTTTTCCAAATAGAATGTTACTTTTGCTCATGAAAGAGACAGTGCAGAAAGGCCTCACAAAATCATGATGATCTATATGCGGAGGAATGCAATTGCCCTCATCATTTATGTTGATGATACAACTGTTAGGAATGCAATTGGGTGGAAGTATGCTCCATCGTACCATTCTCTTGATCATCCATTTTATCATGGGAGGTAGCAGATCCACCTCATCGTGTCTCAGAATCCCCGGGGGATTCCTTTGTCTGTCCTTGGTGAAGTTGTAACAACAGCCACATTGTATAGTGATCATGCCTTTTCCACGCATCCATTTTTGTGGCTCAGAATAGGTTCTTTTAATCAGAAGGCCTGCTCGACCTCTATCTCTCAGATCAAAGATGCAGTCAAGAATACTTCTTTCATCGCTTTCGGAGAAGACTCTGGTGTACAGCTCCAAGCCTTCTAGTATATTGATGAATCTCCCCTGAACTTCTTCATAGAATTCAAACTCCCTTTTATTTAATTTACTCATTTTATAGTATTCTGCCATGCAGACGATCGATGACTGTCGAGGGTACTCTCACATTTCAATATCAGTAGGAATCCAAGCTAGTGTTGTCTCTGTCTCCAGCGGAATATATGACTTTGCATCTAACGGGATAAATGGCTCCCCCATTAGGTGATCAGTTCTCTGAAATCCATCCTCGGTGGATGCATACTCCTCCAAAGTACTATAATGCTCTAGATAGAGAACGTTGCAATTCAGGCATTACACAAATGCCCCTGTAGCTGGCATCCATGCGAGAATCTCGGCGTTGCCTGTCGGGCAACCCGTACAAAGTGCGTATAAAACTCATGGTGTCTCCATCTCTGGAGCGAACTAGGGCTCATCCTCTGTGCCAAGCGAGCTGGAAGAGGTCTCTCTCATGCCTGGATCGTAGATTTTCCCCTCATTGATAGGGGTAAGCAAGTTCTCTGTCTCCTTCTGGCGTCTTCTTTCTTCACGTAAGAAAGTCCTATGTTTTTGGTGGTTGGCGTTTCTGCGCTGAGTTCTCTGCAGCAGTGTGTCTGGTGGACTTTCATCATTGGTCGCGACCAGGCCCCCGTTTCGCACAATTATCATAGATAGCAGATGACTAGTTCCCTCCATCGGGTCTTGCTATACTATCACATTTTTCCCCTTCAGCGAGGAATTATCCATGGTGCCAATCTTTAGCAGCGATGGTAGCCTTTCTTTTTCTTAATGGCTGACCACATCCATTAGCGGACCATCATAGTCCATGTCGACTTCACTGAAGTTCATGTTGAAGTCTATGGTGCCGCTCTATGACACCCTTTCCTTGTTAAGTGTGAGGTTCCAGTCATCTTTAAAAGCAAAAAACAGCCTCTGTCCTGACATTTTCTCTGTAGACGATAGAAAAAAAAAAACATCTGTGAGCTGAAATTTAGCAGGAAAAAGAACAAAACAAAGTGTTTATTACGTAGAATTTTAGTTTATATCGGTTTGAAGATTTTATATATATATATATATATAGTGTTTAATTTAATAAAATATCAAACTTAAAAGTAAAAAATAGAAAACTCAAGCGTGTCAGAAAACTGAAGCGTGTAATTTCAAAAGTCTTCATTTTATTGAGGTTAACTTATTACAAAAATTTTTTTGGACCCGGTCACATGCGTTTGATCAAATAAATAACCTCAGAACAATTAAAATTTGAAAAACACAATTCCAAGCAACGTCAAGTTGCTTAATATGTCTTCAGGTATTGTCCATTGATCGACAACATGGGTCTTTCACCCCGAAAATCCACCAGTTGGTACGCTCCTTCCGAGTAGACTTTTTCTACAACAAAAGGTCCCTCCCAAGTTGGCTCAAATTTTCCACCTATCTTGCGGCATGCAAGAGTAGGTCTTTTGAGCACGAGAACAAGATCACCAACTTTCAATGTCCTTGGGCAGACCAATTTATCATGAGCTTGTATCATCTTCGCCTAGTAAAGCTCCAAATGTTGTTGTGCTTCTAAGCTTTTTCCTTCAATACTTTCCAATTCTTCAAGTGTAGGTTTTGCACTCGCTTCTATTTTAAGTTGATTAGCGACAGGGACCTTGAGAGATGACGTTTGAACCTCTAACGGTAGTACGTCCTCAGACCCATACACGAGCATATAGGGTGTATACTGAGTGGGAGTTCTGAATGTCATCCAGTTGGCCCACAAAGCCTCTAGTAGACACTTATGCCAATCTCTTTTGTTTTCATCTAGTGTCTTCTTCAAAATCTGTACTAGTGTCTTGTTGAAGGCTATGGCCAAGCCTTTTGCCCAGAGATATTAGATCGTAGAGCATCTCCAATATATCCCGTATCGTTTAACGAGTTGTTAATTTTTGTGCTCTTGAAGGTTGTTCCATTGTCGGAGATTATTCTGGATGGAACTCCAAAATGGTAGACAACTTGGCTCTTGAAGAACTGAAGGACGTGCAATGTCATAACCTCTCATAACGACACTGCCTCTGCCCATTTGGAAAAGTAATCTGTAGCGACAATTATAAATCTTTATCCTTTTGAGGATGGAGGGTCTATTAGACCTATTATGTTCGTGTCCCAACACTCGAATGGCCATGAGACAACTGTTGGGTGTAGCAAACTTGGAGGTTGGTGCAAGACCACCCCATGCACTTGACACTGGAGACATCTTCTAGTTGTATCCATGTAGTTGGACATCATTACCAACCAATAAGATTCAAGTCATTTAATCTTCATTTTCATCTTTGGTCCTAACTGGTGATCACCACACAATCCGACATGTGCTTCTTTGATAATATTTTGTGCTTTGGCTCTGCTTAGGCATTGCAACCACATCTGGTCGAATGATCTTCTGCAGAGGACATCACCTACTAGAGTATATGACATAGCCCTTCTTGTGATGTGGTGTGCTGCTGACTTGTCCTCCGACAACTTTCCAATTTGCAAATATTCTATTAATGACTTGCCCCAATCTTTGTTGATATCGACAACTGTAATCATTGTTTCTTCCTATTTTCCAATCTTGTGTAGATTATCAAGGTCAACTCGAGACAAAACCTGTCTTTCTCGTACCATGATGTCAATGGTGTCTTCCGGGGGACATGCTAATTCTTTTGCAAGTTTTGCTAGAGCGTCAGCATGGGCATTATCTCCCTAAGGAATACAGTAGAAAGTCACATTGGGAATCTACTCGAGTAGCTTCATGGTGTACCAGTGGTATTCTACTAACCTTAGCTTTAAAATCTTGTATTGTCTGACAGCTCATTGAATGACGAGTTCTCACTTGCCATAAACGATAATGTCTGTTATATCCATCGAGATTGCCAATTATAACCCAGTAATTAAAGCTTCATACTCTGCTTCGTTGTTGGTACATGGCTCTGTCAGGTGCTACGATAACCTCATCATACCCTTATCTGACGTGATGAAGATCAAACCAATTCCTACTTTGCCTGGTGTAACTGTGCCTGATCCTTTGTCTTTTCTGGCTGACGAAGCTCCATTGAAGTACATCTCTTAGCGTTGCGCACTGGAGAATTCCATTTGTAATATTTGTTCATATGGTAGTTCGTCATTAAGAGGGGATCCAGTTGAAAGAGGGTGTGCAGCGAGGAAGTCTGCTAAAATTTGTCCCTTAATAACATGGAGGGGAACAAAAGTTATATCAAATTGTAATAAAATCATTGACCATCTGGCTAGACGTCCAGAAACCGTGGGTTGGGTCATCAAATATTTCAACGAATTAACTTTTAAAATTAGGGTAATCTTATGAGAAAACATGTAGTATCTGAGATTTTGGGCGGTGAAAATCAAAGCTAGATAATGTTTCTCAATAGGCGGATACCTTATCTCCGTCAGTATTAAATGGCAACTTAAGTAGTATAGTGCATTTTCTTTACCCTCGTCATTGACTTGGGCTAAGAGGGCTCCAAGAGAGTCATCTAAGGATGCAGTATAAAGTATCAAAGGTCTTCTATGGAGAGGGGCTGCCAAAATAGGAGGCATCATTAAATATTGTTTAACGTCCTCAAAGGCCCACTGACATTTCTCTTCCCAAATGAATTTGGCATCGTTTTTAATAAATGTTGAGAAGGGCTGATACATACCTGAGAGATTAGAAATAAAGTGACTCAGTTATGCCAACTTTCCTTAGAAGGACAAAATTCAAAGAAAAAGATTTGGAACTCGAGCAAGAAGAGGAATTAAATCAATGTGAAGATCTTTTTAAGGAAAATTTAAACTATGTTCGAGAAAGTTTTGAAGTTTTGGACACGATAGACAAAGATAAATCATTTCATCCATCTATTGAAAAACCTACAGAACAAGAGTTGAACTTGAGTTGAAGTTACTTCTTGAACATTTAAAATATGCCTTTTTAGGAGATTCCTCTATTTTACCAGTTATAATTTCCTTAAAATTAATAATGGAAGAAGAAGAAAGGTTGATGAAAATTCTGAAAAATTTTAAGAAAGCCTTTGGATGGATAATTACTGATATTAAAAGAGTCAGTCCTTCAATTTGTATGCATAGAATTCATATGGAAGATAACTGCAAACCCAGGGCTTATCCGTGATCCGACTTTTTTGTTGTGATAGATTGTGTAAAATTTAATTAAATATAATTAATTAATATTCAGATTCTATGCAAGTATACATATCGTTATCAAGTAATAATGGACTTTCTATTTAAGCCCCAAATATCGATCCTACGGGGAAGGTTTAAATTAGAAATGAAAAATTTGCTAAGAAATTCACAGAAAGTTAATTGAAATCACTGTCACTAATTTCAATTGTTGCAATGTAATCAATATTAAATTTCTAAACAATTATCAAATCAAATATGCAAAATTGAAAATATCTAATCTATTAACTATGTTTATGTAATGAAGATTCTTATGTGAAAAAGCATCATTCCCACTACAATGAGGCTATGGTAAAATGAGATGCGGTAAATGTTCATAATATGTATTGTGCCAAATAGGAGCAATTTTAATTCTCTACGCTGATACAGTGGATATAAAATCATTGGCTAATCTAAGTGTTTAGTCCCTGGCTAGGTTAGGAGGATACTGGCTCCCACTCCAGAGCTCCCACTTCCCTTCACCTGAAGGCTAGCTCTCACTTCAATTTTTAAACTGTAAGACTGAATTGAAGATTTTAGTCTGTCACCCTAAAGGTTCTCCAACTCTACACCCAATAAAGAATATTTTCCTATTTATTTACACTTAATTCCATAAATGATGTTCTCTTTCATGTAATCAAATGTGATCATTACTCTGTTTTAGAACTCATACTCCATTTCCCGGATCATATGTTTCAAAACACATTTTAAAAATTTAATTGGCCAGATCAAAAAATAAATTAATTTTGGAGCTGAAAAATCATCACAATTTATTTTACAATT
>NW_018165689.1:116450-117845 GCF_001263595.1 Phalaenopsis equestris | reverse complement strand
AAAAATGAAATTAGAGGAGTGAAAAATGTAGAGGAGTGCTTTTTATGATGAAATTCAGCCCCAAATAGAGCCCAAGGTCGGTTCTCTAAGAGATGCCCCCAAAAACTCTTCAAAAAATCATCCCAATACAGCGAAACTTCTAGAAACAGGGTCTGCACTGCCTTTGGTGCCCTCGGTGCTGGTCTGACGCCGTCAGCACTGAATAAAAAATCTCCGCGTTAATTTGTTCTCTAAAATGACATTTCATTCATTTTAGAACACTCTTCATAAGTAGTTCTAAAATTGCATTCACTTAGATATCTTATAACATCCATCCTATAACATTCATTATCTTTACCTTTTGTAGGGTATTTCATCAATTTTGAAATGTTAAAAGTAACAGTTTGATCATTGACGCGCATTGTTAATTCCCCTTTCTGCACATCTATCATTGCTCTTCCTGTGAATAGGAAAGGTCTCCTCAAAATGATAGATATCTCTTTATCTTCCTCTATATCTAGCATAATGAAATCAACAGGAAAAATAAATTGATCAACTTTCACTAGGACATCTTCTATAACTCATTTAGGGTATATTATCAAACGATCTGCTAACTACAGAGTTACAGTAGTAGGGGTTATTTTTCCTAATCCCAATCTTTTAAATATTAATAATGGCAAAAGGTTATTGCTTGCACCTGAATCACATAAAGTTTTTCCATAAAATCTGTCTCCTATTGCACATGGAATTGTAAAGCTACCATGATCTTTAAACTTTTCAGGAAGCTTCTTCTGAATTATTGAACTGCACTCCTCTCTAAGCACAACAGTCTCATTATCTTCAAACTTCCTTTTCCTGTTGAGAATATCCTTCATAAAATTTACATAGCTCGACATTTGTTCTAAGGCTTCAGCAAATGGAATATTAATTGTAAGCTTCTTAAATATTTCCATAAAATTTGATAATTATTTATACAACTTCTGCTGGCAAAGAGTTTGAGGAAGTGGAGGTGGTGGTTTTTCCAAATCAATTTTTAGTGGAGAAATAGGTCTCTCAGAATCTTTTGGAGCGTCCTCTTTTGATCTTCAATTTCTTCTCTCTCTACTTCAATTTTTTTTTGAACCCGACCTTCCAACTCTCTTCTGCTTCTAAGTTGAACGGCTTTTACTTATTCTTTATTCTGGTCTTTTGGATTTGATTCAGTATTACTAGGAAGTGTTCCTTGGGATCTATTACTTAATGAATTTGCTATTTGCCTAAATTGATTCTCAAAATTTCTAATTGTAGCTCCTTGACTTTGCAATTGATTTCCCATTTGTAACACCACTTCTTCTATAGACAACTTCTTCTCCTTAAATTGTGTATTACTATTGAAACCTGGAGGATAAGTAGATCTATAATTATTATTCCCTTAGT
>NW_018165689.1:101409-115808 GCF_001263595.1 Phalaenopsis equestris | reverse complement strand
AAGGAATTTTTGTGCTAAATCACCCCAAGTTCTGATAGATCTAGGTGCTAATGAATTCAACCACATCTTAGCTTTATCCCTCAGTGAGAAAAGAAATAACCTAAGTCTTATGGCATCATCTGATATACCATCGTATTTTAAATATAGCGCACAATTTTAGAAAATTGGCAAGATATAAATTTGGATCTTCAATTGGTGATCCCCCAAACTGATTATTTGATACCATTTGGATAATAACAAGTTTAAGCTCAGATGAATTAGCCACTATAGTATGTTTTTGAATACTACAATGAAGTTCATCTATAGTAGTGTTGGCATAATCTCTTAAAGGTCTAAACTCTTGATGAATTTCAGCATTTTGATTATTTTGGTCTACCCTTTCTGTAATTTTTTTTTAATTTATATTTTTTTTGGTTTTTCCTGATTTTTTTAGTAGTTCTTTCTCGTTCAGAATCGTAGGGCACTAGTCCTTCAGAACCTGAACTATGCATACACTAACATATAATAAAATAAAATAAAATAAACAAAAAAAAATAATATAAGATAAGATAACTTAAAGTTTAAATAAGACTTTTTAAAAATAGAAATTTGCTTTTAAAATCAAATTCTCCCCGGCAATAGCGCTAAAAACTTGATCACGGGATATTGTTAATATGCACAGTAGAACATTAATTCAGATTATATTTCACTTATATTTCCTTACTTTACAACAAAACCAAAAACTTGATCTTGAAGAAAAAAAAGAATTTAACTTTTAATTTATATATATTAGGATACTACGCAAGTGTACGTATCGTTATCAAGTAATATAGGACTTTTTAATTAAGATCTAATAATATTCTTTACCCTTACTAGAGATGCTATAATGAACATTGACTAATTTAAAATTGAATAGTTCTGAAGACCGGCTAGGCAGGGAAGATACTAGCTGTCACTCTAGAGTTCCCTCGATTCCCTCCACCTCGGGGCTAACATTCTCGTATCAGAACCTAAAACAATAAACCAAGTTAGGGGCTTTAACCTGTCACTTTAAAGTCCTCTAACTCGACACCCTTCAATGAATATTTCCCTATTTATTTACATTGAATCATATGAACTACATTCTCATTCATACAACCTCATGTGATTCTTTCCAATTGTTGACTGAGACAATACCAGCCCGGTTCATGCATGTTCTCACAATAAATTTTAACATTCTGATTGGCCAAATCAAGAAGTAAATGAAGTGTATAGATTTAAATCATCACAACTTCTTCCATCATTGAAGATCAATACTTTCCACAAACTCTATCCAAAACTTAATTACTTATACTTTTAAGAAGAAAGATAAAGAAAACTACTCAGAATACATGGAGAAAATAAAACTACACTTTAGTTTAACATAAAAAAATCATTGTCAAACCAACAATAAGCCTCAATTAAAACCAAAAGTAGTCTCAAAACAAAAAGATAAAAACTTATCTCAAGTCCTCCACCAAATGCTTGAAGTTCTTTTGATTCTCTTCTCTTTACAATCACTCAAAATAAAATAACAAAAAGGATAAAATAAAAGTAAAAGTGGTGCCTGAAAATCTCTCAGAACGAACTCCCTAAATGAGAACTTTCAAAACATTCTAATACTTTTAGGACTCTTTTCTAAGTCCTCTCTTCTTTCTTTTATAATATTCCAAAATATGTCTTGGTTTCTCTTCAAAATATGTCTAGATTCAATGTATTTCTCCAAGAGATGCATCCTTTCGTGATAATTTTCATCCATGGTGTACTTCAAAAACCTCTTCAAAATTTGCAGAAATTGAATTTACTCGTCTAATAACTGCGACTGGCTCTTAAGCGCGGGGCCTCTAAGGCTTAGGCATGGCCTTCCTGTTTAACCGGCGCTTAAGCACCAGCTCTAGCGCTTAGGCTTCAAAACTCATTTGCACATTTTTCACCTTTTTGCTCCAAATTTGATCCTTTTTTTACTCCTTCAAGCATTTTTCAACCTTTTTACCTGTATCTGTAAGAAAAACACAAAAATACCTTTCATTAAAGTGCAATATCTCATAAATATATATAAAAATGTGTCTAAAAATACTATATATTTTAGGTGTATCACTCCATAACCACTAAGCTCTTCCTTTGGACCAGACTAAACAACAGTAAACCCACCCAAGCATGCTATGGACCAATGGATCCCCAAATTAAGGGATTCATGCCCATTTTTGGGCCTTAATCAAAAATCTCCCTCATCATCACTAACCCTTGGAGGTAAATCATAATTAAGCCTCCCTTTGACTCACCTAACCTCCTAACCTCCTCACCTCCTCCCCTGGCCCTACCGGCCAGCCTAGTCACCTGAAAACCCTAAAATCGAGAGCCCCATGGCCAAATCAAACCCAATCTCAACCATAGAGGCCAACTCACCCTAATTAACCTTTGGAGCTCCTCAACCCTCCACCTAAGCAAGCCTTTGCACCCATGACCAGCCCTGAGCTTCCCTCTTCGGCCATGGAAATAAAATGGCCCCTTCATGGCCAAGAGAGAGGTACTGAAATTTTCTCAAGGAGACCCCTCTAAATTGCTCCCATAGCCTCTTTGAGACCTCCTCAGTGCAACCCAACCACTTCCTTGCCCTACTTCCCCTTGTCGGAGTTTAATTTTTGAGCTCAAATCCTTACCGGAGACAGGACAGAATTCTCCACACCTCCACAGTGCAAAAAAATTAAATTAAACTCACCCACACCTTCACCACATTGTAAGAAGACAAAGCCCCATCAAACCCCCCTCACGAAGAGCCTCTACACTAGACTTTGATCAACACCCAAATTCGACCTAGATCAAATTTGGGTCTAGACCTTTCAGCACGACTAGAGGCTCAATCCCTACCCTCCTTAGACCTCCACAAATGTGTCGAACACCTCTGATTGATGCTTCCCTTCTCATAGCAAAGGTATTGAACTTCCCTTCTTCCTAAGCCTATTTTGATTCTCCATTTTATTAGGGTTAGTTTAATGACATGTTTACCATATGAATGTGTTTGTCACACTTAGACGAGTCTATAAGATCAAACCCGAGGTCATTTAGTTAAGAAATGAGTGAGATCTTAGGGTTTTAATGTTAACGGTCACAGGTTCACTCTATTTAGGGATGATGACGTGGAGCCGTTGGAATGTGTGTGTATCAAAGGGAGGGCTCTGATTGCGCCGGATGGGAGCGTGGTTCATAAATCGCGGGCCGAGTCAGTAGCTATGTGGAAGGCGACGTCCAACTAGAGCACGCCACACATGTTTTCGGAGCTGTCATATGATTGCATGGCGCCACATGTTTAAATAGAAAAATAGGATATTTTTTGATTTATTTAAATGTCTGATCTTTAAAAATCCATATCTTAGTGTAAAAAATCACAAAGAATAAAATAAAAAAATTATAGTGCTCAGTGAGTAGAGGAGAATAATGTGGAAATGATTTGAAGTTTATTTGATGCATATTTTATTTTTAAATATTTAAATACTGATTTGAGTATTTTAGCTCTCCATGCATGTAGACATTTCACCATAGCTTGATATTTTGGCATGTTGTTGCCTCTGTCTTGTGGGATATTCTCTAATTTTTTCAAAGTCAGAGAAGACCTCTAGACAGAGATTCATATTTTTCAACTTTATGTATATTATTTGTAAAAATTAATCATAATAATTATCATGTTCCTTAGAAAAATCCAAAGAAATTTTTAAGATCCATTGTGACTAGAGAAACTTTTAGAAAATATTTCATGAGCTAAGTCATTAAGAACACACTTAACTCTCACAAAACCCTGAAACACAAAGAAAATTAATTTGGAAAAAATAATCATCTAAATGACTTGATTTTAATCTCCACTATAATTTAAAGTTTCAAGAACTCACCATAAAATTTTCAAAATATTTGGAGCTCATTTGATTACTCAAAATTGATTTTTAAAGTTAACTCGCATTTTTGACACTAAAATGATTTTTAATAATTAAAATATAACTCAAAAAGTTATAAAAATTGGTTTTGGGAGCTCTCTATGATCAGAAAAATTTTCTAAAAATAAAATCATAAATAAAATAAAAACTTCATTTTTAAGCCTATTTTAAATATTTAAATAATTAAAAATTAATAAAAATCACAAAATAAAATCACAAAATAACTAATAAAAATCACAAAATTGATAAAATTCATGGAAATGTTCTAAATTGTTTCCTAAGCACTTAGAAACAATTGGAATATTTTTCCTAATTTCTAAGTGAAGATATTGAATTTTAAAGCTTAAAATAATTTTTAAATGCTAAAAATGAATTTTTCTTAATCTTTCACTTAAAAAATTATAATAATTCAAAGAAAATTTAAAAAAAAAATTAAAATTTGTTTCTCTAGGTTCCTTGACTTTAGAGAGATTAAATAAAAATGTAAAACTTAATTTTCCAATTTTAAAATATTTTATAATTAATTAATACTCCAAAACTTAAAATAATTTTATTAAATTCAAATAAAACTCAAAAAAATTATAAAATTTTACCCAAGTGTTTCTTTGTTCTAATTCTACCTCCAGTAAAAATTTCAATGGATTAGGCTTTACCTTGGTTAATTTGTTGAATTTTCTTTGAAAAATTTCATTCTTGTATATAAATAATTATATAAATTAAATCAAAATTTGAAAAACCACATTTTCTCCTATGATGTCTTAATTGACCCATGAGTAAGGTGGTATGAAAATCCCAAAGTCATTTGAATTAAATTTGATGAATTATGAAAATCCCAAAATCCCAAAGTGTAATTTTGGAAATTCGGCCTTAATTTACACTTAAGTTTAATTCAAGAAAGGGAAATGGGCAACCTTTGATCTTAATTAACATTCTTGGATGATTGAAATACAAGAGACTAATTGGTAGAAACCAAGCTCACTTTTTCTATTTAAAGGATAAATTTGAAATTTCCTAGACAATTAAACTTTAGGAGTCTACCAAATTAAATGATCCTAGATTTAGGAGTATAGTTTTGGGTGTTAATAACTCACTAATTTAATACCCCTATCAGATGTTTAAGTGACATTTAAATGTTTTTATGACAAATTATTATCACTTAAAATTTAATCTCTTTCAAAATGACTAAGACATTCACCAAGATCTTAAGAGCTTAGTAGTGACCTAAGCTAAATCAAATTTGATTAAATGAGGATTAGAAAAGTGAATGTAACTAGAAATTGAACACCTTTGAAACACTACAAGCCCAAGTTAAAACCAAAATTGGCTAAGCGTCTCAATAACACTAACTTGCCCCTTTAAGGGTCTTCACCTGCATAACTGTCGAATTGAAGGATAAATGATGATCACCCTACTCTTAGGGATAATTGAAACATCATTGTTCATTGAACACTGGAAATATTTATAGGATGAATTATTAAGCAACATAATAAGTCTAAATGAGCTCGAGACTTTTCACTAGGCGGTGAGGAAAAAGCATGGACTTGCCTTTTTTCTATAACTTGTTGAATACCTCGGATACCTCGGAGGGCTACTAAACTCGATATTTTTTGCTTAATAAAATCATCCTTAATCAAAACATTGAAGAATCACCAAGATATATTCTAGGAATCTTATTTTTTTCACTTTACATAAAATGCCCTTACATGGATTTTGAGTTTTAGGTGGTAGAACAAGAAGACTCGTCAGGTATGCTTTTACAGTTTACAGTACCATCTTTTTCTATACTTTCCACACTGTACTTTTATGCTTACAAAACTTGCATGCTAAACAATGATGTCACCCTGCATGAAAATCAAAACTGGCCGCAAAACCAAACCAAAATTAAAATCAACCAAGATAAAAATTACCTCCACAACATTCAAAATATAAAACAACTCAAAATTTAATCACAAATATCACAAAAATCACAACTACAACTAAATTAAGACGTCTCTATCGGATGATAGGGAATCCCTTGGAGGAGGTAACCTACGGTTGCTAACGAGACTTCCCACGGCCTAAATGAAATTATTAAACTCATTAAGTTGAGTTTAGTAAATTCATTTGGACTAAGAGAATCCAAAAGAAAATAGTGCTACTGGAATGAGGGAATCGTAGAATCCTAATTGGTGTCGCTCTAATCAACCTTAAAATGCCCCCATAAATTTTTTAAACTAAAACCATAGGCCCATCTGATTTGACATCATAACTTGACAACCTAGAAAACTTAAACTCGTCACAGCAAGGAGCTTAGAGCTACTGTGGGCAGCATGACCATCTTCAACAGCAAGACATGTCTTCCAATTTACTTCCTTAAAATTAAACAACAAGCCATATGATCTCGAGGTTGTTTGCATATGCAACATAAATCCCAACTCATTAATGTGGTCTAAAAAAAAAAAAAAAAGGGGAAGAAGAAGTCTATGACTAGATAAATTTTTCTTTACCATTAAAATTTTTAATATCACAACCTAAATCCTCACATTTTCCAAGCTATTTATGCGATCGTTTCACACGAATGTAAGCCCTAACTAAAAAAATTGGCAGGATAAAAAATTTAAATATTTCTCTAAATAATTTCTCCTTATAACTAAAGCCAAACAATAGGATAGATTAGGAAGTCACCGAGGCCCTCCTCCAGATCTATGACATCCACTAGTTCTTCCTCCTTTGGATTCTACAACAAAATGTTCCAAATTTGAGCCACTCACATTTCACACCTCTTCGTTCTATTTCATTGAAAAGTCCTGTCCTTTGACCTCTTTGAAGATAATATTTCTTGATTTTTATCGAGAGTTTTCTTAAGTGACTTCGGTCATTTAAGATGTAATTAACAATAGGGGCTTGCCCTCATAGGAAGCTTGTCCGAACCCAGCTTAATATAAACCCTATTTAATTCTTCATGTTAAATACGGGAACTTGTCGGCAAATAAAATGGTTTTGCAGACCAAACGGATGTCATTAATTTCTTAGTTTATTTGATCGAGCCTCATCCTCAAGTCTTGTGTTTATCCTTCGGAATAGATACAGGGTTTGAGATACAGTGCTCTTTCATTTAAACTATGAGGTCAGTTTGATTTCATATTTTTCTAAACTTAAATCTATATGTAAATTAAAATGTCCTTCCGAAACGGGCAACGGATTTCGATTCCAGTGACCAACAGCTTCTTACAGGCAATTCGTCAACCAAAATAATGCCGACAATGGAATAGGAGAAATCTTAAAAAATTCAAATCCTCCACATGATTATCTTTTATTATAAGGAAAATGATAAAGAAACTACTCAAACTTTATGGGTTTAACACAACAAAACATGATTTATATTGAAATTCAAGTTTACATAATAAAATAGAACTAAAAAAAATACAAAGTACTTATCTTAAACTTCTCCTCACGCAAATCTTCTGAAGTTCCATTGAAGTATTCTCCAAACTCTACTTACACAGTCACCAAGAGCCACACACACACACATCACTTCTCAAAGACTCCAAGACTCTCCAAGCAAAGAATTTCCTCCTAAACTCCTCTTTTTCTTTTGCTTCTCTTGACTCCTTTTATGATAACTCTCAAAATCCCTAAGAGTCGCTTCTGATTGCTTCCGATTCCCCTTCAAAATTTGTCCAAATTCAATGCATAATAATTAGAATTGATTCTGGCACCTAGGCGCGCAGTAGTGGTGCCTAAGAACCAACCTTCTAGAAGCCTAATTTAACTTCCTGGTGTCTAAGCAATTAATCCTGGTACCATGGCACCTGACTCTCTATTTTCATGTACAGGTCTGGCGCCTAGCACCTAGGCACCAGCTCACTTTCTGCTCCTTTGCTCCACTTGACCCCATTTTGCTCCATTTTTGCTCCTTTTTTATCTAAAAATCCATCTCTTGTACATGTAATAAAAAATAAGCAAAATACCTTTTTATTAAAGTGTAATATCATTAAAAATGAGCATAAAATTTATAAATAAAAGCATCACATTTTTAGGCATGTCGCTTACTAGCATAGTATATAACCCTAAAGACTTTATCATATCGCTATCCTAAAATTACTCTGATAGCATAGTCACTTGCATCACACATTAGTTCAATTGGTTTCTACCAATCAGGTGAAACAAGAATAGGAGTTGTGATTAATTTTTCTTTCAGAGTGTTAAAAGATTTGAAACATTCTTGGTCAAAATAAATAGGACATCTTTTTCCAAGAGACGACACAATGGTTTAGCAATTTTAGAAAAATCTTTTACATACCTTCTGCAAAATCTAGCATGTCCAAGAAAACTTTAAACTCCCTTTCACATTAGTTGTTGGTGGCAATTTTTTAATTTCTTGCACTTTAGCTGGGTTTAGTCCATCACTTTCTCAGATATTTTATGCCCTAAAAAAATTCCTTCAGGGACCATAGATGTAGGGTCAAATACTGAGAAAAAGATTAGTCTCTTCAGTGTTTAAGAACCTTTCAAAGATGATCCAGACTCAAGTCAAATGTAAGGGAAAACACTGCGAAATCATCCATGTAAACTTCTCTTCCTTTTTTAATCAGGTCGTTGAAAATTGACATCATAAAACATTGAAATATTGCTGGTGCGTAACCCAAAAAGCATTCTTCGAAAATAAAAAGTCTCATAAGGACTTGTGAATGTTGTTTTATCTTGATCCTCTTGGGCTATTAGTATTTGATAAGACTCTGAATATCCATCTAAGAAGCAAAAGTAGAAATAAGAATGGCCAGCTAACCTATCCAACATTTGATCTATAAAAGGTAGAGGAAAATCATCCTTCTTATTGGCTACATTTAATTTACGATAATCAATACATATGTGACACCCAATAACATGTCTGGTAGGAATTAATTCATTCTGCTCATTAACAGACACTGTTACTCCTCCCTTCTTAAGGACACAATGGATAGGGCTTACCCAAGAATTATCTGAGATCAGATAGACAATGCATGCATCTAGCCATTTTAAAATTTTCTTCTTGACAACAGCTTTCATTATTGGGTTTAATCTCCTTTGAGGATCTGCTTGGGATTATGGTTATCTTCCATCCGCATCCTATGCATACATAGAAAATGATTAATCCCATTAATATCAATTATGGTCCATCCGAAAGCTTTTTTATAATTCCTCAGAGTTTCCATTAATTTCTCCACTTGTAAATGAGTCAAATCAAAGTATATTATTTCAGGTAATGTGGCTAAATTTTCCAAGTAAAAATATTTAAGGTACTTGGGAAGTACCTTCATTTCAAGCTCTAGGGGTTCCTTAATTGAAGGAACAAGAGGTTTAACATTTTCTATTATATTGTAAAAATTGTATATAATCAGTAACTATAAGATCAGACACGTTTTGAAAGTCCAAAATCTTTTTCTCACACAAATCTTGCTCTTCAAATTTATTTTTATAATTTTCTTGGAAATGTCTACTACTCATGTAATCAATTAAATCCATACAACACTCATCATCGTTTTCTTTAGAAGGGTATTTCATGGATTTTAATGCATTGAACGTAACTTCCTAATCGTTAACTCTAATGTTAATTCTCATTTATTTACATCTATTATTGCTCTTGTAGTGGATAGAAAGGTCTACCTAATACGATGAGAATTTCTTTATCTTCCTCGATGTCTAACTCAATGAAATCTACCAATAAGATAAATGTATCCACTTTGATAAGAACATGTTCTATAACCCCTTTCAAATTTATGACAGATCAATCAACCAATTGAAGGGTTACAGTAGTAAGAGACACTTCTCCAAGGCCTAACCTTCTGAAAGTAGATGATGGCATAAGGTTTATACTTGCTCCGAGATCACATGAAGCTTTGTCATAAAACATTTCTCCTATTACACAAGGGATTGTAAAGCTCCCATGATCCTTAAACTTTTGAGGAAGCTTCTTTTGAAAGATAGCATTGCACCCTTCACTAAGTGCAACAGTCTTGTAGTCTCCAAACTTCCTCTTTTTATTGAGGCTATCTTTCATGAACTTTACATAACTGAGCATTTATTCTAGAGCCTCCGCAAAATATATATGGATTGTTAACTTCTTAAAAACTTCTAAAAATCACAAAAAATGTTGATCTAGTTTTTATTGTTGCGTTCTTGGAGGAAAAAGAGGTAGAAGTCTCTTTAGGTTGTTCTTAGTTGGAGAGTCTGATTTTTCTGAATCTTTGGAAATATTTTCCAAAGATTTTTTCACTTTCCACAATCATATTTTTAACATTAACATCCTTTTGGAACAACATCCTTCCACTCACTTCCACTTCTTAAATTCGCAGCTTTGACCTGCTAACTACTATTCTCTATAAGGTTAATCTCAATATTGCTAGGAACATCTTCTTGAGATTTATTGTTAAGTGAGTTAGCAGTTTGTCCCAACTGATTCTCAACGTTTCTTATAGCAGTACCTTCACTTTGCAATTGATTCCTCATTTATAAAACAAATTCCTCCAACGACAACTTTTTCTCTTTAAATTGGGGATTCTAGTTAAATTTGAAAGGATAATTTGTTCTAAAATTAGTATTTCTTTGATTTTTCCAGTTCTCCATAGGATTTTCTTGATTATTACCCCATTGCTGGTTTCCACCACCAGAATTATTATTCCAGTTAATGTTTGCCAACTTTAGTTGTAATAATTTGAATAAGTATTGTTGGGTATATTGTTTAATTATTTTATAGTCTCATAAGATGTAGTGTTAGGATCAATCAATTGTCTGAATGAATTTTTCTCAATTACTAGATGTAATTGAGTTTGACTTGCCCCAAATTGATCTAACTTCCTAGATATAGCTGCAAACTATGAAGTTAAAATTACAAGCACATCTATGTCATGTATACTAGCTACTTTCTTTGGATTTACTCTCTCAGCAAGCCATTGAAAGTTGTATATAGTCATCTTCTCCATTAGAGAATAAGCTTCATCAAACGATTTTGTTGATCTAAGGGATTTTTGGGCTAGGTCATTCCACTTTCTAATAGAACCAAGTGCTAATGAGTTCAACCATACATTAGTTTTATCCCCTAGGAAAAAGAGAAAAAGTCTAAGCCTAAACGTGTTACTAGAAACACCATTGTAACGAAATGTGACACAAAGTTCTAAAAATCCTGCTAAATGTAAATTTGGATCCTTAGACGTGTTTCCCCCAAATTGGTTGTTCTGCACCATTTGGATGATAGTCACCTTAAGATTAAAAGTGTTGGCTTCTACAGTAGGGGTTTGGATATTTAAGTGTATTTCATCTACTACATGATTTGCATAATCCCTTAAAGATCTTTATATGTTTTGATTTTCATTAATTGCTTCTTACCACATTAATGTACTGATTAGAAGATAGCTCTTCTTCAATTTCCTTACTTTTTCTGTTTTTAAATCTTCCTAATAACTCTTTCCAGTTCAGATTCAAAAAGAGGTTCAAGTTAAGTTGGATTTGCCCTATGCATTCGCTTTTAAAGGGTAACTAATAGGTCATTACACAAACAAAAAGAAAGATAAAAATTAAAAATTTATAAATGTAAGTCCTAATTTTTCAATTATTAATTCTCCCAACCTTTTAACCATTTGTTTCCCCGGCAACAGCGCCTGAAACTTGATCCGGCTCAGTTGTTATCACAATAATGTAAATCCCAGTAATGACACTAAAAAAACTTGGTTTGCTCCCTAATAGCTTGATTGAATTCTAAAAATTAGATTTTCCTACACAATAAGGTTTCTCACGCAAGTATACATATCATTTAAATAATATAGGGCTCTAAAGAGTCTGGAATGTTGAATCACAAGGAAAAATGAGAAGCTAAAGTAAGATAATATTCAAGTCTACTTAATTTGTTCTTGGTTTGGAGTATTGAAATATTTATGTTTTACTAACAAACCTACTGCAATTATATAAAGTTATTCCTATAAAATTACTAACTACAATATGTGAATTGGTTTTACCAAGTGCTAAAGTTAATTTTCCTTGCAGTGATTATAGTATAATTTGGATGTGGAAGAAAAGTGAAATAAGATAAATTTTGTGACAAATAGAAGCATATAACTTATTTACCCTCTTCTGAGTGTATAATGAAGATTGGTTAAAGTGGTCTTAATTCCTCAAGTCCCACTTTGAACCCAATGATATAATCTCTTTATTTATTTGCATCTCCCTACAATGTACTTCAATTCATACCCTATAGTACAACATGATTTTTCTAGTTATTTATGTCGCATCTCTTTCAAGTCCTTATTGATTTAAAATGCATTTTAAGAGATCAATTGGCCGGATTGAAAAGTAAACTAAATGCAGAAGGATATCATCACGAATATAAATTAAGAACTATTTCATGCATGCTATCCACATTCCTACACATCCACTACATCGCCACAAGGAAAAGCAAACAAATTTACTCAAAAAGCATGTATAAAACAACATCAGAAGGTATTGAGATAAAGAGATTCAACATAAAAATGTGTTTCAGAAAAAATTACAAATCCAAATCATAAATATACTTATTTCTCTCCCTCAATTTGCCTTGAAATTGCTCCATCCAAGCCCTTGCTCTTCTTCTAGAACTCCTTAGACAACAGCACTTACAACACAACACAACTCACATCCTTAGACGTGCTTAGAACAAGCCTAGGATACTTAACAAACAATGGAGGAAAATCCCTCCACAAGACTCTCTAAACTTAAAACACACCCCATAAATCACCACCAACAAAACACTTTAAACTTGTTCTTCACAAACTCTTCTTCTCCTCTTAAAATCCTCTGTAGTGGTCTTAAAATTGCCATTAACTCACTCTGAAACAACTTTAAATCATCTAAAAAATGTCCAGAATTTCGTCATGGCACTAAGGCACCACTCTATTTTGGCGCCATGACCTTGGCCTTCAGGACTAGGGCCATGGTGCCCAATGTTTGACGCCTAAGCACCTTCCTCTCGGGTTGAACTTTACTTGACCGGTGCTTACACACTACACTGATCTGGTGTCATGGTTTTGGCCCAATGGTTGGCGCCCTGGCACCATTCTCAAGGTTTCTAGGCTTAGCTAGCGCATAGGTGCCAAATACTTGGTGTCATGGTCTCAGCCTTCACAAACGGCTTTTTCGTGAAATTTTCTCCTTTTTGCTCCATGTTTCTTCCATTTTGTTCCACTTCTAATGTCTGTTATACCTGCAAAAAAAAAACATACAAATGTCTTTATTTAAAGTGGAATTTCATTTAAAAATATATGCAAAATAGAAAAAAATTCATGAAATCATTTCACTAATCAAGAAGCATCTTGGACCAGGAGGAGGGAGACTGATAGTGCTCAAGATGAAAGACAAAAACTCTATGAGTAGTTGAACTCAACCAATAATATGCATTCATCGACTAAGCATCTTCCCTCCGCTCGGACTGGTACTTGTAAAGATTACTGGTGAAAACTAAATGCTCAGTGTCATCAAACTCAACTTCATGGATGGTGAAAATCTTGATGCTGAGATAAAAAATGAGAATATGATGGGGGACTAGTCACTGAGGGACCGAGAGGTGATTGAATCGTCGACATGGTGAAGGATTGAAACTCTAGTGTATTTTTGTTATTGTTTTTGAGTTCTAAGGGATGTGGATGTATATTATGAAATTTGGTGGTTGAATATATAAATGATAAGAGTCTATGTGTAATGTTTATAATGTCGAAAAACTAAAAATAAGTATTAATTAATCCTAATTTTTTATTTTTCATTCGAAAGAGCATTGGCATCTCTCTCTTCCCCGTAAACGATCAGTTCATGACTGGAATAAGGCCTTTCCCCATTTTCTGGCCGCATAAAGGCTCTGTTGCTCCTACGATTTCGAGATCCCTTCGTCCCCAAATACTCTTGGCCTTGTAAATCATCAGTTCTCGCAAAATTTGGTCAATTTGTGGGAAAAGGATTGGGCATAGAAAGAATCCAAATTCTTGGGTTTCAACGCTCTTCGAGAAACCATAATGCCCGCGATGGACAATCGAGAAACCATTCAGGGATCTTCCGTTCCATTCGCCGTGATCGGCCGCTCCCTCCTAAGCCTCCGGCGATATCAAGTTCATGCCATCGATGGCCAGCACGAGCTCGACTCAAGCCAGGAGCAGGAGCTCGATCTCTACCAGTGCCAAGTCGCTGATCTATTCACCGGCCTTTCTTCTTCGGGTGGAGACGAGCTGCTCTCCCTTTCCTGGGTCCGTAAGCTACTCCATTCATTCCTCCTTTGCCAAGAGGAATTCCGTGTCATTCTCTTCAATAACCGGCCGATCCTCTCCCGTCCTCCACTCGATCGTCTTATCTCTGAGCTCTACGATCGCGGGGTCAAGGCCCTCGACGTCTGCAACGCCATATGCGACGGGATCGAACAGGTGAGGCAGTGGCAGAAGCATATCGAGATTGTTCTCATTTCCTTAAATCCGTGCAATAAACCCATTGGCGAGGGCCAGCTCC
>NW_018165689.1:80267-101309 GCF_001263595.1 Phalaenopsis equestris | reverse complement strand
AAAAAAAAAAAAAACAATCGAAGAAGGGGATAATTTACAAAATATCAATAAATGCAACAATATATCAAAAAAGCTCAACTTGTCTGGCCTCACATGCTTCACCACGGAAGTTTGCATCAGCTATTACCCGACAGAAGAAGTAGGGAAGAGAAGGCCAGAAAAGTGTCAGCGGAAGAGTTCAGGAAATGACCACATTATAAACTTGGCAAAGATGTCGGTCTCCAGAAACTCAATGTGGGCAGCTCTGCCAATGAAGGTATTCAAATTCTTGCCCTGGTTAGATGAGTCAAAGTTGACATCGCAACGCATGAATACTCGCTGCTTGGATGAGGGAGCTCGAATTTGATCCAGGCAGTTGTTGAGCATTTCAAGGAATATTTGAGCCTTCTTTGAGTTATCTGAAGAAGAAGCTGGAGATAGCTCGATTCTGGCTGAATGATACGGAACATAACCATCCTAAAACCAATGAAGGGATATATGCAGAACAGTTTAGTAGAAATTTGATAATTATTAACTAATACGGCCAGCATTTACAGGTATGATGCATCATGAATATGAATTTTTATCAAAATAACTCTTAAAAAGCAACTTGTTACCTCTAACAAAAAACATATTTTGAATAAGATTGGGAATTTCAATTTTGCTTCTAATTTCAACTACCAACTTAGGTTATTTTGAAGAAAGGAGATGTCTTTGTATGTGATGATTGATGACCCTCAATTTCTTCATGTCCATTTCGAGATGGAGTTGTTTAAGGGTTGGGCCACTTTTGTGTATGCTAGCTCGATACATGTTGTTAGGTGGGAGCTGTGGAATAAATTAATTGTGTTGGGTTCTAGTATGCAAGATAATTGGATGGCGGGAGGTGATTTTAAAATGATTGCAAGCCAATCTGAAAAACTAAGAGGGAGGTCAATTGACCCCAATTTAATGTCTGGTTTTAATGATTCTCTTGTCGAAGATGGTTTGTATGATCTTGGCTTTATTGGCTCAATTTTCAGTTGGAAGAGAGCCAAGTAATTGTCTCGTAAACCAGGAATGGCTTTTCATTCTACTGTTCCTCATTTGCCTAGATCGGGTTCCAACCATAGGCCAATTCTCCTCAACATTTCTCTTCTGGAAAACCCTAAGTTCACTCCTTTTAGATATCTTAACACTTAGTCTAACCATCAAAACCTTGTTAACTTTGTTGGTAGGAGTTGGAAAACCACTGAAGCAAGAAATGCTTGGTTTCTAATTTGGAAGCTTCATAAGAGCATTGCTAAGGCTCTCAGAGCGTGGAACTAGGAAACTTTTGATGAAATCCACAATAAAGTCATTAAAGCTGAAGGGGAGTGAGTCGTTTGGAAAATATTGATATAGAGAATGAAACAGTTTTTGATGACCTGCTAGCTGCTCACAAGAATTTGTTGAATTCCATTAAATGTGAAGAAGATATTCTTAAGCAAAAAGCTGGTGAGTTGCATTTCATGGAGGGGGATAGAAACTCCCATATTTTTCAGGCTTGTATCAAAAACAAAAGAAGAATCAATGCTATCTTAAGAATTCAGGATGAAAATGGAATCTGATTAACTGAGGAGGATATTCGCAACACGGGCCAATTATTTTGAGATGGATGTTTTGTAGAGTTGGCTCTCAAACTCCCGTTAACCTGGTTCTATTGGAAGACCAAAGAATATTTACAAATAACCTTGTTCAGACTGATATTCCTAGTGAAAAGGAAACTTGGGAGGCTTTAAACACTATTGATGGGAACAAATCTGCAGGCCCAAATGGTTTCACTGCTGATTTTTATAAAAAAAATATTGGCTTGTGGTTAAAAAGGAGGTGATTTCAGCGATTCAAAGCTTTTTCAGGGGTGATGACCCGTGCAATTGCTTTCTCTACTTCTACAATTATTCTAGTTGCTAAAGTGAAAGAGATGACTGGTTGGGATCACCTTACTGCTGCCAACTCAAAAAAAGAAATAGCAAAATAATTGTGGCTAGAATCCGACGTCATCTTCCCACTCTTATATCTATAAATCAATCGACTTTTGTTAAAGGCAGAGATATTACTGATAAATACTGTAGAGGACAGCACCCCACTCAAAGCTCTTATAAATTGGGTGACTCAAAGATTCGGAAAGGTATGATAAAGGTTAGAGATTGGGCTGAGATATCTATTTGTTGGAATTTTGAAGATGGAAACATTTTCTTCTGGAAAGATAACTGGTTTATGGATGACGTGTGGCATCAACAAGTAGGATACTATTAATTTAAAGGTTTCTGATTGTTGGATTGATAACAGCTGGAACCTAATTGTGCTTGAAACAGTTGGCGGTGCATGACACTGCTAACTCTATCTCCAATATCCAAATTGATAGATCTCAGAAAGGTAAACAGATTATTAGATTCCCCCCTTCTCATTCTATCACTAAAACTATGTACCGGAACCTTCATTCGTGGATGCAAGTGGATTGGGGTAAATCAATTTGGTGTAAAATACTCTCCCCTTCTATATCCTTCTTTATTTGGAGAGCTTATCATAACTTACTGCCTCTTGATGATGTGTTAAAACTTAAGGGGTTGAGACTCCCCTCTCAATGCCTTCCATGCAAGATGCAGGAAAATTTTATTCATCTGTTTTTTTAAATGCAAGTTTTCTTTGCATATTTGGCATGCTATAAAGGGCATTTTGGGTGTTCATATTCCCAGTGATGGTTGGCTGAATCTGGAGCAATGCAAATTGACTTGGAATTATAGGAATCGCTCGAAACATATAGCTGAATTAATTCCATATCTATCGATTTGGTTTATTTGGATGGTTCTTAGCTCTACCATGCATGAGGACATGGTGATCAATGCTGATAATGTTGTGGCAAATGCCATTGCTTGCATTCATAAATTTGTTTTATTTGGTCATGCTAATGCTTCTTATTTCACTAGTTTTGAGTACGTTAATCGTGATATGCCCTGCAGAAGAACGAAGAATGCTGTTAAATGTGTTCAACAGGTGATTTGGAGGAAACCACGCAAACCTTGGCTCAAAGTAAATACTGATGGCAGCTGGTCTGTTGATAAAGCTGGTGCAGGTTGTGTTTTCAAGGATAGTACAGGAAAGGGTCTTTGCTATTTTCTCTCTCCTTGTGATGTGTCTTGTGTTTTAGAATCGGAAACTTGGGCTGTTTTGTTGGCTGTCAAACTTTTTAAGATCTTTAATTGGAAATGTTTGCACGTGGAGATGGATTCTCTTAAACTTACTGAGTATTTGAGTAAGGCTAAACCGGTGCCTTGGAACATTTCGCTGCGTGTGAAGCGAATTCGTGAAATTTCTAAAGGTTTATGTGTTATTTGGAGCTACATCCCGAGGGAAGGTAATTGTCCTGCGAATTGGCTTGCAAAGAGTGGCTTTTCCTTCGAGTGTATTGTCATTGATATAGTCCCTCCACCCCCTCCTAAATTACTCCTACGTGGTGAGTTAAGCTTCCTTACATCAGAAGCAAATATCTATTCTCCTGATTTTTGGGTTTCTGTTAGTTTACTTGTATATATTGGAGATTATTTTGGGTGGGTTGTAATCTCGATTTTGTGGTTCCTTAAGTTTTTCTTGGGTGTGTAATTTTTTAGGGTTTAGAACAAACCACAAGCCAGCTTTTATATATATATATATAAACCACAAGCCAGCTTTTATATATATATATATATATATATATTGTTGAATCCGAATATATAATGTAAATCATGTCTAAGAAAAAGAGCGTACAAAAGGAAAGAGAGATAAAAAGAGGGAGTGCATAGTAAAAAACTGATTCTTTGATAACTGAATGGTTCCCGTTATTACAGAAATAGCCCCCTTATAAAGGGGTATAAAGTGCACAATTTCATGTTTGCCCTTGCTTTTTATGAGGGCATTACGAGATCCTATAGGTATAAAAAAAATGAGCCTATGGCTCAGCTACCATATCACTCTATCAGCTAAGATCAGCGGTCTTTGGGTCGTCAAGGCTCGTTCAGTCGACTCAGGTCTGGTTGTCTTACAGTAGTCCAACTTCGTTCAGCAGCTTGAGTCGGTTGCCAAGGTTCGGCTGTCAACTCTTGACTCCTTGATGAGAATCTCCTGTCCTCAAGATGGGACTAGGTTGTCAAGCAAAAGTTGAATCACCCTAATCTAACCAGTACCCTAGCCTATGAGAGGAAATTCATCTGAATTGTTCATGGTGTGTAGTGATAAGAACCTTAGGACTCTTGAAGAGTCTTGGGGACTCTTGTGAGGCAACCAACAATGTGGTTTTGAGAGTTAGGCTGATGTCTTCTCTTGATTCAATGTTCATGAACTTCGACTTGAGCAACCTTCATTTGACCAGATTCAAATCCTGCTCCAAAAGAATTATAGTTGGTTAATCAAGCCTTTTAGTTTCCCATTGATGTGACCTTTGATCTTTCTTCTATGGGCCAACATTGACCTTACTTTTGTCTCTTAGTCGGTTATTTAATCTAGATTCGCGTCTACACATTTCTCACACACATATTTAGTTATTTGATCCTCTTGCTTCTTGAAATTTGTGTTTCAATGAAAAAAAGAAAAGTTGATGCAAAAATCAGATTCATTTATTTTGTAATCAATATTTTAATAAATGAACTACCTGATTTCCGTGTTCACGACCTTCAATAAATAGGGCATGGTTTGTGTTTTTGTTGTCTGCATTGTTTGAAAATGTGTCTTTTAGCAATCAACTTCAAGAGTGTTTCCATGGCGAACGGCAAGAAATTCGCGGATCACGTCCTTACCGAGGAAATGATGGTAAAAGCTTTCAGGGCTTATGTGTCATGCTTTCATTTCGAGAAGGAACTTGAGAAGAAGCAAAAAGGAGGTAGCAACCTCGAAGAAGAGAAGTCTTGAAAAAAAAGTTGGGCAAAGTAAGCCTGCTTGAGGATAGGAAGAAGCACGGAGTGACAAAGAGGCCAAGAGAAGGGAATCGACTAGAAGGTAAAGGCGATTTGCGCAACAAGTCTACAAGAAGAAACTGGTGAAAGTTTCAGAGACGAGTATGTGTTGTCCGACTCACTGATAAATTCTCTGTTGTGGCCCGTGATCGGCCTACTGAACAACCTGCCCAAGGGACGACTGGAGCTTCACTGCCAGAAGATTGGAGGACAATGGTAATGGAACTAGGCCTCAGGAACAAAACGGTGGGCACCCAACAAGATCAGGGGGTTACAATTTTTGAACCAGACCATGGAAAAGAAGCTGCGGGTGCCCCCGCCGATGCTTGGTGATAGTTATCCTTCGTTTCGGTGGTCCGAGTTAGATTGCACCCTAGGTAAGTGGAGACGATTCGTTATGGTTAGAAGTTGCTTTTATGTACTAATGTTTGTTTGTTGATACCGTTGATGCAATCCTGGGCGTCCATTTGCCACTACCAGGTGTTGATCAAGTTCCTACTCGTGGCACAGTTGAGGGAACCCAGGCCCAGGCACAAAGCAAGGGAGAAGCGGATGACGCCACGGTCGTCCCTAAAAAAGGCCCCAAAAGGGGAACTGGCCGTCCGCAATTGGACTCGAAGATGACGGAACTCCGAGAGGAGCTAGCAGCCCTAAAGCAAGAGCACTCGA
The DNA here is from genome assembly GCF_001263595.1 of Phalaenopsis equestris. NCBI lineage: Eukaryota > Viridiplantae > Streptophyta > Magnoliopsida > Asparagales > Orchidaceae > Phalaenopsis > Phalaenopsis equestris. The sequence continues at coordinate 95,715 of NW_018165689.1, read as the reverse complement.
CGGAGCTGAGGCTCTTCGGGTGGAGCTGGCCGACATTAGGTCAACCTGTTTAGTCCTGCAAGTCCATGCCCAAGCCCAAATCAAGCCAAACTCGATTGCGGTCATCATGCCATACGTGGTCTGCTATTGACAGTGGGAAATCCCTTCATCTCAGAAACTCTTTCTCTACATCTCCTTCCAAGTGGAGCCAGAAGCTTATGTGGTCTTCAAGTCGACCCAAAAATTCCACTTGGTCTGCCTTAAAAACAGGATCAATGACTAGGAGTGTTAATTCATTCTCAGGCCGGACAAATACTAGGGGATTCAAACCCGTCAGTCTAGAGGGGACTATAAGAAGATGAAATTCGTGTCGCCCCGGATTCGGGACCTAACCTTGACTACCAAAGGAAGGCAATAGTTTGTGGTTCAGTATATCGCCGAGGTGGTCGTGAACAAAGTCTTGAACATGTACAATTTTGGGGCCAAAACTACGAAGCTTTGGGTGGCATCGGATGCTACCAAGGAGAAGAAGCAGATGGAAAAACTCTCGCAACCTACTCAGAAAAAGTTGTGCATGAAGGCGGCTCGACAGTAAGGTTGTCGAAAGGGCAAGGGAGGAGAAAGTGATTGTCCACCCTAACGTTGTGATACCAGCTTCGGACTATACTCAATCTGTTTCTAAAACTATGATAGTAATTCAAAAGATCTCCATTGAAGAGCTAATTTTGATCGAGCGAAAACCTACTTTGATTAGTTGAGGTTCTTGGAGGGCTCGTGAGTAAGAGGGAGACCAGATTCTAAGCTATCTGAGGACTAATTTTGAAGACTCTCGGACAAACAAAGAGATAAGGAGTCGGCGACCCCCGATAAGCGACCACCATCACCTTCGTTGACAACGCTGCAAGTGGGGAGGCCGGTCGACTCCATTAAGGTTTTTGTTGAGCCTGAACCAGAATTTGAAATATTCGCAGCCGCTTAACAGGTATCTGAAGAAGAAGAGGCACGAGTAGAGCCCAAGCCTCCAAAGGCTGAGCCCACAGCTTCTGATGAAGCCTGACGCAAGAAAGGCAAGGCCCCAATGGGTGAATTGAGCACTGAACTTCCCCTGCCTCCAATTACAGGCGACTAAAGCCTCATGCAAAAAAGAGCGGAAAAAGGTCTTTGTCACCAAAGACTCTCACTTTGCCCTGTTGCACATGGAGAGGGATTGGTACCCTAGCAGCTTAGGCACCGACAAGTACGCCTCAACCATTTCTGACGTTCTTAGGTCTGAAAATTTTGATAGAAAATTAGAAAACTACGACCCTCGGGACCTCTATCATCCCATCTATCATTATCAACTGATGGGCCTTACAGCCACACTCCATTTGACTTCCCGCTACCTCGATGCCAAGGAGCCGGAATACAATGCTGAGAAGAAGGTCAAGATTGTCAAGGCTCAATCGAAGGTGGCTAAGAAGTTGTTATAACAAAGGCTTGAGGGTTGAGGTTGAGGAGTTGGAGAACGCGTTTGAGTGACTCTCTGCAATTCAAGATGAGAACAAAGTTTTATCTGAAAAGGTGGCCACAATGAAAACTAAGGAGGAGTTTTCCGACGGTTAGGCCAAGCAACTCCGGCTCGATACAAAGCTGGCAATCGACCAGCTCGGGCGTGTCAGAATGGTCGATCCAAAGTACTCCGACTTGAACAAACACACCAAGCTTTTCTCCGCCACTCCAACAAGAAGTGGTAAGTTTGAAAATGAGCAGGGGGCGAACAACTGCTTGCCTAATACTTGATCTGGCTGCTCTAATCCCTACACTTAGAAGATTTTGTCTTTTATTTACAACAGGGGAAAAACTTGTAATGAAAAATGTTGGGAGATTTTATATAGGTTTTGTAATGATAAGAAAATTTTTGTAACCGACCGATTTAATGAAATGAAATACGGCTTTCAATCGATTTTTTATCATTATTTCACTTTTACCTTTTCTATATTTTATCACTTACTAGTTGTGTCGCGTGTGCATTAGTCGATTGCTCATCCTTTAAGAGAGTTTTTTTAGTCGGGTTTGAACATGTTTTCCGCCCGATTTAAGTCTTATTTTACCCCGTCTTGTTCGTTTGGTCGAATTGCCACCTCAAATGGAGTAACCATTGAAGCATGCTTCTGTGATGATTTACTCATTACCCTTCAAGGAGTTTATCGCTACTAGCCAGAGAAACACCTCCAGAGCTTCACCCAGCTCAAGTTTAGAGATGTAGGATTTTTTATGCTTGAGAGTTGAGGGTCCGATTTTTCTTTTAAACGTCAGTCGGGCATCTTGCATCGATGTCAGTCGTTTTAAGTGTTTCATACCATCAAATGGCTTAATTATTGTTAGTTTTTGGTATCGATGCCCAGCTCGTGTCGTACACTTATCATGTTTCAGTCACTTGGTTGGATCTCCCCCGCTGACAGAATGCCCCCTATTATTAAGCAGATCTTCTCGCTGTTTTCGCAGGGGTAGCCGCCAAAACTCGATATTGGGGTGATTTGCTCGATACTTTTCGCGGAGCTCGTCGCTACTAAACAAGGAATCACCTACAGAATTATATCTAACCAAGTTTAGAGACAGGTTTACGATGTGTGATCATTGCGGGCTATTTGGTCTTACATTATGCCAATCAAGCGAATCAGCGTCGTCAGTTTTATTGCTAGAGTTCAAGTCTGCTGAGTGTTGGCTAGGCATTGAGGCACACAAACTCCTCGAGTTCCCCGAGTGTTGTTCAATCCTGAGGTTACACATTCAATCAGCCAACTCAGGTTTTTAATATTTCTTAAGGAAAAAAATTATAAGTTTGTTGGAATGAAACCGTTTTTTCTATTATCTTTCATATGATTGATACAATCATATAATAAATTACTAAGGAAAAAAACACTTGAGATCATCTATGCTCCATGTATGAAGGACCCCCTTGCTAGTGTAAGCTTGTACGCTTCAAGGGCAACCCTTTGGTTTAGACTAGACTTGGGCCGGCCCAAGTCTAGTCAAGTTTACAGGCCGACTGTTCGCAAGCAGCTGGATCGACAATCTTAAGTACAAGGTTCCCAAGAGTGAAATTGTTCTCTCGGTCGAGTTTGTTAGCGAGCAATGCATCTTGATTTCCTCGAGCTAAAAAAGAGAATTTGTCTGCCTTTCTTCTGCATGGTCGAGAGCGAGCATTGCTCCTTCACTGTTAGCTTCCTCTCAGTCGGCTAGATTCTCCTTGTCAAAAGTTGTTGTTACTATCCACTAGTTATGGTGGCTATGGTGGTGTTGTATTTGAATAGCTATGTCGCCTCCATTCTGTGGGACAAAATGAAGCACCAGCCCCAGCTGCTCAGCCAACTATACCATTCAATTCTTCGTTCATCTTTTTCCTCGGTCCTTAATTTTTCTCAGTTTATCTCCAATATGGCCAAGGGTTCGTCTATAGGTGTTATGGAAAAAGCAAACTTTTTAAAAGTTTTTGTATGTATTATAAATGTTTTCTTTTTTAACAAAGTAAGAGAGCAACTTTCATACTATGACCACATTCTAGTAGGGATGCTTATTAAATACAAAATTTCACCATAACAATTTCTAGATAAACAACATGCAAATAATATCCCAATGAAATTATGACGGCGGCCCAAAAAACACCGTAAGAAAAAAAATTCCCAACACAGATGCTTCCTCTTCTTCCTTCTTCAACATCACAAATAACTCAACCAAATTACCTCTAAATTGTGGTGGAGTTAAAAAGATGTGTAGCTCAGAAAAAAAACCTACAAAAAATTTATCAAATTAAAAGGGCCAGTGATTCAAATTTTTTTTACAATCTAGGATACACTATGTAAATTTAAGATCATATGTGCAAGAAAATAAAAACAAACGAAAACACACACACAAAATTATACAATTCATAGCTTCTAAGTCTTAGGCTTGACAAAAATTGCCTTATTTTGATCCAAAAAAAAAACAAAAATTATGGCTTGAAATTACAATTTTCAATACATCAAACTTAAATTACCATAAAAACATTAACTTTCTAGCCTTAATTTCAGCAAGAAAAATTTCCAACTACAAAATCTCATTTCCAGCAATCTCGGATTCTCTGCTACAGTAAGAAAAGAAAATTAGAAGTGCACTACAAGTATGCAAACATGACGATAGTAGAAAATTTTGCCGAAAGCAAAACAACCCAGCAATTATGGCAACAACCATCCCACCTCTCTATCTATAGCATGGCAAGTTAGAGATGCTGAGTGCAGCGGTAAAAATAATAGAGCGGTAAAAACCTTTCAAAATTAGAGCTGAATAGGTGACAGAAAAATAACAAGAACCAATCACGTGCTACATCCAAATGATCAAGAAAATTGAGCTAGAAAATCCAATGAAAGCTAAATCAACACAACTAACGGCATAACCAAACAGATCAAGATAATAAAAAAATACAAAAAAACACATCTTGTTCTCATAAACACTATCATCGTAGGCATGCTAAAAAATGGGAAAACCAAAACAAAGAAATATAGAAGACTAAAATAATATTAAAACACATGATTGAGCATTTTTACTGCCTAAAGAGCATCAGATTTGCATCAGCTAGGTGGGGGCAGCAGCAGAAGTTCTATATTATGTAAGGTTTATAATAATTTACTCAAGCTTACGTGGGAGAAGTTCATACTCGCACCATGTACGCAGCCCTAAACTCTTTCATGCAGTAGCAATTGACCCTTAGAATTCCTTCAAACAAATTAATAGAACAGAAAATCAACCAACACACAATCCAAGCTAACTAAATATGGTCAAGAGGATCCATAAAACCGAATACAATGGGTTCACTAAACCTCCTGGGTCAGAAAGGAGTTCAGGTGACATCCTTAGAACCCAAGAAAGCAAGATCATAGTAGTTAGAAAGTGTGTAGTTCTTGAACTGGGGGAGAATATTATGCCAAAGCAAGCATATAAATCCTCCCGATGGGAGCAATATTAATATCAGCAACCCATTGTTCATCAAAAGAAACTTATAATTCCTAAAATTCAAACAATATGAGAAAAGAGTCAAATTCTAAACACATCAAATGCATCCAAGAGCATGATTTAAAATTATAAAGGACAGTGCGGCAATGCTTTGTTGGATAGAATGACTGAATGAGTTCAACATTTAGTAACTCTAAAAAGAACATACAAAACCAAAACATGAAACAAGATTATTTACTAAATTCAAAACAGACTAGCTCAGAAAATCAAGAAAATGGAATATCACTTATATGCACATAAACTATCTGACATTTCAAAAAAAATAAAAAATAAATAAATAAATCTTTATTAAAAAAAGTATGTGTCAAATGAATACCTGTGGAGAGGATAGTAGGATAATATTCTTGAAGTTCTCCAAGGTCTTCTGCTGAATAAGATAAAAAACAGGTTTAAGTATTTCTACAAATTGAAGTGTAACTAACAAAATTGTAGAAGATGAAAAAGCAGAAAGTTAAAATATAAAGACAGCGGGTTAAGTTTTCCATCTCAGGTACTCTCAAGCATGAAATCAGGTTTGCTAAACGCATGTACTAAAACGTGATTTGATAACAATGTGCTGAGACACTAGAGACCTCCACTTAGCATCCTTCTCACACTTCGTGAGTTGAGTAGGTGTCTGCTTGGCTCTGTCAATCACTAAAGTGTTTGCAAGAAGCGCTCAAAAAGCAAGTTGCAGCTTTTCACTCGTCTCATTTGGGTATGTTCATTTACTCCAGTTTGTTAAATAAATGTTGGTATGTTCATTTACGCCTTTTCAATAAATAATAGGAATATTTACATAAATATCACTCAATTCTTATATATTTACATATCTGCCATCCAAACTTCATTTTTTACATATATCACCTTACATATGCATAAAAAGGTGCATTGCACTTTTTAAAAGTTAAAATAGTGATTTTTCTTGAGGTGATATGAAAAACTTGGCTAGTATAAATATAGCCGTAGATATGTAAATGAATAAGAATTAAGTGGAATGTATGACAAATGGCCGGCTATAATATCTTTAAATTCAAGCTTTAAAAATAAGAGCATTTTATCACAAATTGAGGTTATTTTCTCAAATAAATTGAAATGCACTTCGAGTCAAGGCAAAGGATTTTGATTAAAAGCCACAAAAAATCATAAAATAAACGTTCGATCACAAATTTTAATTCCCATAGCTTATGTATTTCAATATGACCTTATTACTACATATTTACAAATAGAAGAGAAATTGGTTAGATCAAAACTGTTTAAATGATTTATGATCTGTTTTTTTTTTTTTTTTTTTGGGGGGGGGGGGGGGGGGGCCACCCCACCGCTGCTCATTTTTTCCCGTTTGATGTGGCGGTGTCGTCGCCACTTCCTGCGGTTTAGTGCGAATGCGGAAAGCCAACTATACACCACACCCCAACTTCGTCGACACGGCTTTTAACCCCGTGCCCCTTGTGCCAAGCCCTAACACAGTTGGAAGTTGATCCCGCGAAACAAAGAACCCGCGATCTTCTCCCCTCCCCTTCTCTTCTCCGGCCCGTGACGGTTCCTAGTCGTCTTCCTCCTCTTCTTCTTGTTCTTGTCTTCCTATTCTGGTGTATCATTTAACTATATTTTGCATGTTTATCTTGTAAAGTGAATTTGATTCTGATGTATCGTATATAAGGTTGTATTTGTTATGTTCCAAACAATTTAACTAAACAGGGACAGAATGACTATTTTTTCTAGAAACAGTTGATCCACAGCTGTTTTCACAGAGCTGCAACAAACAACCAGTCAGCTTCCCCGCAGCAACTTCCCCACAGCAGCTTCCTGGAACAGCACAGCTGCAGCTGAAAAGCAGGAAAGCTGCAGCTACGCTAAACATAGCCTTAGTGTCAATCAAGTACATAAAACCTAGAAAAGAAGATTCTATTGATCAAATTTGTTTGTATCTGTATTAATGAAAGTTGTGTGGTTTTAATGAGGGAAAAAGAATGTTGGTTAGGAATATTTTGATGGTGAAAATATATATGAAAGTTATATAAAGATGTATCAGAAGTTAATTGAAAGTATTATGTAAGATTTAGAACATCAAAAACAAAGAAAAATTCATTCATAATAAGGGCTTGTTTATCTCAACATGAATCCATTGTTAGTGTTATACAAGAAAAAGACAAAAACAGACTCGTCAGAGGAGAAAGAAAAAGAAGATTTCAAAGATAAAGAAATTCAAACTAAAGGGGGAAGAGATTTAGGGAAATGAAAGAAAATGATGACTAATCAGTTCCATATAGCATGTTTTAAGAAATTTAAAAATATATGCATTTAATTTTAGCTTTGCAAGAAACTAGGTGTGTTTTTATGCAATCATTAAGTTTATAATTTATAGATTGTTGGCACCATTTTTTGATGTCAAGCCTGCAAGATGATATTTCACTCTCCCGGAGTGCCCCAAGACTTGTAAACATCCGGTCGAGTGACTTGAAGAGCATCGCACTTAACCATGCAGGTTTTGGCCTCGGCGCACCTGTGCCGCGTCCTGGCGCTCCCCTCTTTTGGGCTAGGCCAGCTCCGGCCAGCCCCGGCCAACCCCGGCCAACCACATCCTGGCGCGCTCACGCTTTCATCAGGCTGGGCGCGCCTATGCCAGCCCTGCGCTAGATCCACGCCAAGAAACATAGAACCAAACATGCCCGGGACATTCTGAGGCGCACCCGTGCCTTTTTTTGGTCCAGCACCCCCACACAGATCCATGTTGGGTCTGCATCGGGCAACAAAGAACAAAGCGCAACCGCGACAAATCTGGGAGAACCCACGATAGCCTTCTGTCTGGCGCACCCGAGCGAGACTCGTGTTGGGCCAGCGTTGGGAACCCGTAATGGCAGCGCGCTAAGGCAATTTTGGGGCGTGCCCGCACCTGACTGCATGCAGTGGGCACACCCGCACCAAGCCCTGACCTACTCAATAATTGAGCTGGTCCCCACAGCTGAACTTGGGGACCATTTTGAACTTTGGGCAACCTAGGCTACTCCCCTGAGCTAGCCACTTGTCCAAGCTAAAGTTTTGCATGTCGGACAAGCATGTCGAGTGCCACCTTCCTTTTCTGGAAAAGATCATTTTTTACGTTGGAAGCTAAATAAAAACTAAAATTGTGAAGTGGTAAAGACTACATTTTCCACCTCCATTTTCATTTCCCCCAAGAGAAGAGTGAAGTGGTAAAGACTACTTCGTATTCACTGGACTCTCAACGTGAAGGAGAGCTTCATCTTTACAAGCGATGTGATCGGAGCACAGGCGAGCAAAGAGAACGTTTCCCCAACATTGCAAAGATGAGAACTCTCTAGCCTCCTGCAATTTCATTTCTAGTGAGCCCCTTTGGTTTGGATGATAGAGGAATTAGGTTAGGATTTTGTGCTAGAAAGAAACTCATAGGTCAAGAGTTTTTTGTGATCCACCTACGAATCCAAGAGCGAAAACCTACCAAATTCTAGCCCCCTAAACCCCAAAAATCGGGATTCCGGCAATCCCACATTTGCCCGGCAATTTTGTTCTATGGATGGGGAGGATGAAATCAATTTTAGGTTTAAACAACGAAAATTCTCGTGAACTTTGACGTTCCCTAGACTACGAAAGTTTCCCTTCATGAGGCTCCTCAACAACATGCCAGGTGAATAGAGGCGTTCAATCGTTGCTTCACACGGCGGTTGATCGACGAATTCATAACCATCCCGCCTTAGGGATCCCGTGAGGTCATTAGGGCGAGCTCGATTTGTCGTCAAGACCAATTGAGTGTGATTTCTTAAATGAATTTGCATTCACGAAATGTGTATCACCTAATTTTTTTTTTTTAAATTGAATCAAAAACACCCCCTTTAGCATGTGTCGTCGACCGACCGCACATATCATTCAATTTAATCGATTAACTTCTGGACCGATCAATTTGATTGACCGTTTCCATCGGTTTGACCGATCGGCCGTCCCTGACTCGATCGGCTTCACCAACCCTTTTCGTCAACTCGATCGATCGACAACCACCAGCCCGATCAATTCGATCGTATCAGTCAGTTCAAACGATCAGCTGCCACCTGCCTGATCGGCTCCAGCAACCCTATTCGTCGACTTGAACGAACGGCCACCACCGGCCTGATTGATTCGATCGACCGTATCAGTCGGTTTGACCTACGAGCCTGACTGACCCTCTTCGTCAACTCGATCAATCGATCATGAGAAGCACGATCGATTCGATCGATCGTGCATGTCAATTTGACCAATCGGCCGCCACCACCAGCCATATCAACTCGACCGACCCCTTTCGTCGACTTGAACGATCGACTGCAACCGTCCTGATTGACTTGATCGATCGTCCCCATCGCTTCAACCGATCGACCATCACCAGCCAGTTTGGATTGACTGATTATTGCATGCAAATGGTGCATTATTGCATCTCTGCTACACATTGCCTGCTTGATCACACTTGCACTCTGTCGTGCTCCTGTGAGCATATAACCTCTTATGCTCATAGTGAGTGTCTATGCCCTACTTCGGCACACTACTACGTGCCTTGTTTCTTAGCACCCTTATGTCGTCGTATACCACGCCCTTGCGCGTTCACACTCATACTCGTGCACCCTTGTATGTCTTTTTGCATAGCATGTTGCATGTTTGCATTTCATATGCATTTAGTTTGCACCTGAGCTCATGTCCATACACACTCAGTTCCACACTCATTTGCCTTTTGTAGGGACGGCTTGCACGCCAAGCCTACCCAACGTGTGATTCTACATAACGAGAATCACACATCTTCATTTCCTACTGCACCATTTCGAAGCCCCATAGGATTGTCATAGCAATACTAGACAAGGTTCATGCGTCCTAGCCTCTGAACCTGCCTAGAAAGCAATGCACTTTCACTCGGGTATGCGACTTTCAGCAAGCTTGGGTATTACTCATCCCCCGTGACAGCACCCTACGCTGTCACGAGCACGTTCCTCTGCATGAAGCGTGTGCTTGTTTGATTGCATAGTGTGCCATACCATGTATATGTCAGTCATATGTATGTCTGTTTCGTCGCAATTGGAGCAAGGTGTAATTCTCCCCCATAGCGTCCTATAACCTATGTGACCCAGCGCAATATTTTTTGTGCAGTGTGCCCTGCATGTACATCTTTACAATGTCGACATATTCATCACTCGTATATGCCACTGTACACTTGTGATGAATATTTGTTCTCGTGATCACTCCCGCCTCGACAAAGCGACCACAACGTACTAACTCACTTTGCATCCACATGTGCATTCTTGATTGTCTCGACGGCGAATCAGATTCATAGTTGAGGCACCGACTGCAGATCACGAAGCGACAACAAGTATTGCCTATGAGGATGTCTCAATGGGTAATATTAGCTATTGCACTGTGACTAGCACGCTTATGTTGTGCTAAGGTTCCAAAGGGTCTAATAGATGTTATTGAGGTTTTTCTTCTTCCAAGACCTTTATTTAAAATATAAATAATTCTTTCTTCTCCAAAGACCTTTTTTTTTAAATATAAATAAAAATTATATTTTTTTACTACGTAGGCCTCATACTTTCAAAATCTATTTTGAGATTACATGCATCCTTAGCTTAGATCACACGTAGTGTTAATCTTTTAAAGCTTTTGTAAATGCAAAAATAGCATCTAGTGGCACCCCTTAGAATCTTTGGATCCTTAGGATGGGGTTGAGGTCGGTCATCTCATCAAAACATACGCCAGACTTTGTCAACACCTTTGCACACACTTAGATGTTGTGACTCGAACACTAAACATTTGATAGTGTGCTAGGCTAGGACTAGAGAGCTATGTTGTTTTTTTTTTTATCTCTAGCTATTGTTCTCTGTTGATTTTGTTGTCCTAGTCAGACATCTTTTAGTGTGTTGCCTTTTGTGTATTCGCTGGGGTGTGACACATGCGCACTAATATATTATGGGCGATCTTCTTGCCTCCTCCAACGAGGCATGGTTCACTATGTTGCATGTAGTTATACTAACCCAGTTTTCATGCAAATCGATTCCTTTTTTACTTTTGTTATGTATCTTTAGAGTCCCCAGGCTCAGGTCCGTATTCGAAATAAGGTACGAGCACTAGTTCTGATACACTTAATGGGCGGGACCACGTGACAAGGATCAGAAACTACAGGCTCATGTCTTGTAGCTTAATTCTAAATCTCTTTAATGTATATAATTAGAACCAAAATTATATATCCGGTCTGCTCTTTTTTTTTTCTATTTTTTGGGATATGTTATCGATCCAACAATATTCAATCTTTTATTATTCATACTTCGCTTGTTTACTTTATTGTGTGTTTGTCAACTACTCATTTTTTTTGAGTTGTGGCTTATCTAGACTCTCAACAAATATAATTTAGGCCCCCTAATAACATAAATTTTTAAATTTTCTATAAAAATCCTAATAAAAGATTAATACTAATCAAAATTTAGAATTAAAGTAGTCCAAAGATTTTCAAACCCTGCTTTTACTTTCCTGCATGACCTTCAGATCAGAGTTAGAATAATTTTGCATAACATGACATCACCCAAGTCAAGACTAATAGGGTCTCCATATTAGGACTTGTGTAGATAACAACAGCATATTGCATGTCCCTAGGAGAAGTCATCACGCTTCATTAACTCGTCTGATCAAACATAAGATTTCTACTTAATTAGTTGTCTAGGGTGTTAGAAGCTTCCCCGACCCAGACGGAGAATAAGTCCTTTACAAGAGTGTCTCGGCTTCATTAGTCATACCCCTCTTTTCTTTCCACTCCAATGGCTTTGTCGCCACTTCGACAGGTCTAAGTCCCATCTTTTCCTTCTACCTACAGAGGGTCATAGGTTTTAGAGTTTCATTCTGTTGACCTTAGGGCTACCGAGGCTCCTTTAGACGATGCAATTCATGAATTGGTGACAAGGGGCCTCTGGTCGGGATAGGTAGACTTCTTTTACGATTAGAGTTGTTAAAGTCGCCACTATATACAGGACAACAAAATATTTTGCAGAAACTAGAAAAAAAAAGGCGGACTGCCCACCAGTTACCAGAAGGTTATTATCATATATTAAAGCATAAGTTTGATCAAATAGGATCATAACTTTCCCTTCCCACTGAACGAAAATGCAGCCAAAAGCACTTTTAGCATACATCGTTTATTTTTCCTTTTAATAATGATAATTTCAATTTTCCTTTTAATATTGACAGTTACTTTTTTCCTTCTAATAAATAAGAGCTAATGCATTCCGGGTCTCGGTCTAATACTTCCGAAAAATATAGCTGCAAATTATATTGAACTGTTCACCAACACACATGAACTCTCTTTAAGGGGTTTCAGATTAAAAAAAATCTAGAGTTCTATACCCTTACACATTATAGAAGAGAATTTCCCATTCACTCTTGAAGGGTCGGATAATCATAAAATTAATGGATGCATTGAAACTGACAACAATAGTTGGTTCTAAAATGAAATTCAAAAATACCAATCGCACCTGGGAAGAGACGATGATGAAATGAAAGTTATCTCATAAATTTACAATCTTAGACTTGCTCATGAAGAGAATTGTGATCAATTTAACAACAAGATCAATAATAATATTAAATTATTGCCAGCATTGATTAATTAAAGGTATTGGAAAATATTGAAAAGGTGGTTTATATTACCTTACACAGCTTGTAAAAGAAAGTATTCTGGAGATCAGCATCATCACTGAAAGTAAGCTGATGGATGCACTGACTGTTTTTGAGTTTCTTCAATACCCACAAACCAGAGTTGAACAAGGAGTTCGAGCTGTACCAGTACCCCAAGTGCGGCCCAGAAACTGACATATACGTATGAAGGTTTTTATGATACGGATCAAACAACCTGTCTGTAAAATTACACATGGTATTCAGAAAAATATTTGATTAGTATGCACAAATTAAGTTTCAAGTTATAGACAAAACCTGCTAAGGCAGTTCTTATTATAATGTTTCCAATAGAATGGCCTACAAAACTAAGCTTCAAGTCCTTGCAACCTCCATATCTTGAAAGCTTGTCAATCTTTTTTTTAACAAAAACAGTCACTTCTTCAGCCAATCTGCTTCCCATTTCCCTTAAGTCTCCCGAAGTTCTTTCTTCATTAACCTCTGACATTAGACACTCAGTACCTGGATCTAGCAACAGCCACTGATTCCTAACTAAACGGAGATCCAGATGGTGTCCCTGTATTGGCATATATTTGGGAAATGGAATCAAGAAACCATGAAAGCAATACAATCAATATAATAACAGTAAGAAAATAGAGCCATTCTAGTAAATACAAGTGCAGCTTCAATCATCCAATGCTCCTGATATTATGTCAGAAAAAAATATGAATGAGCACATTTTCGTAGAAAATAATATATATATATATATATGTATATAGATATATTCAATAGGTTTTCTCTACTAGGGTTTACTCTGGTCGCGACATGACGACTCGAGTAGCCCTCGATACCTTTAAGCCGGTAGACAACATATCCTATTTCGTCGTTTCGTCGTGCTCGAAGAAAGGTAGAGGTTTGCGTCAAAGCAATTTCATCACCTCTCACAAAAGACTGGGAAGGGGCTGCGTCATTGCAGATTTGTCATCCTCCTCCGCATGAACATCAACCCCGACTTCTCCCTGCAACAGAGGCTCGATTCGATAGCTTCGATTTTACGTCCCGCACAACTTTTCTTCTTCGACATAGCTAGGACACAATCGAAGCTCCTCCTTCGCATTCCTCCTCGACTCAGCTCGACAGTAGCGTGATCCTCTACTCCAAAGTTCAGCTTCAACTCCTCATTTCTTTCTTTGTTTTTTCTCTGCTGCTTCGATGGCCACGGGTCCGCCCTCGAATCAGTACTTAGGCAAAAAAATCCTTTGTTGAGGAGCTTGGAAAGGGTCTAGACTCTGAGAAGGTTGTCGACCATGTGGTGTTTTCTCAGATCTATCATGGTTCTCTTGAATAGATAGCCGATTGTCAGTTCGTTAAGAGGACTTGTAGGAATGGTGGTAAGGCCACTCTTATTTTTTTGAGGTCTCGAAGGCACTACTCTGATTGGAAAATGCAATTTCATACTCATTGGAAAATTTCAATAGGGGCATCTCAAAATAGAGGTTATTTGCAATGCTTTTGAGGATCTCAAACTGGTAGGACAATGGAAGGTTGGTCTCTTTGATGAGAGACATGTGATAATACAATTGACTAAGGACGAAGACTATGCTAGGAAATTCTCCAGAAAATACCTCACCATTGAAGAAAAATCTATGAAGTTGCTCAAGTGGTCTCTTGAATTTGAACCAAACCAAGAACCACCTACAGTACCGATATGGTTTAAGTTACCTGGGCTTAAGTTGCATATTTTCAATTATCATGTCTTTTATCCCATTGGGGTCATACTTGGGAGACCAATGAAATTATACATACGTTGCCAGAATCCTTGTGGAGAGAGATATCACTTTACCTAACATTGAGGAAATTTGGCTTGACACTGCACATAACGAGTACTAGCAACAGATTGTCATGGAATAAAGACCATACTATTGCATCCATTATAAGATGTTTGGACACACTTGAAAAATGTTTCAGACTCCACCCTAACTTGAAACCCCAACCTCAAGTGTCTCACCTAACTACTCAAGAAGCACTTATTCCACCAGCAAATATGGTGGAAACTGCAACTAGAGAGGATATTGCCCCTGATTTTGCCCTAGAGGAGCACGCCTCACTACCTCAACCCCTTCATGTTGCCAAAAATGAGGATACTCTCTTTTTGGTGCCAGATGATGCTCTATAAGCTATGGAAACAATTATTGTTGATGTTCAGGGCACTCAAACCGTGGCGGAGTGTCAAGTTCAAGGTGTGCAACAGATAGAAATAGCCCCCATTGATGATCGATTCAGTGATAAGAAGGGACAACCCTTGGAAGATCATTAGAAAGTTTACAAAACAGAAAGAAGAAAAAAGGACTAAATGAACTCAGGAATTTACAGGAAGATGTTTTGCTCGTTTCAGGTTAAAGCCCTCATCATAGTTTTGTGCTCGACTCCCTACTCATCATGATTAAGTTCTCTGGATGACCATTTTTACTTTTTGGGAAAATTGTCCAGGTTTTTTTGAGGTATACTTGTAACTTTTTGGTTACCTTCTGAGTCTTCTATGCCTTTTGAGTGGGTTCCAAGCACCCGCTCACTAAAACCTTCGTATCTTCTTCCCATCAATGAAAATTTTATTTTGGCAATAAATATATATATATATATATATATATAAATATATATGTATTTGTGTGTATTTGTGTGTGTGTGTGCGCCGCTCGCCTTGATTCTTTAGTAGTGCAGCCTAGCGTACGTCTCTTGGAGTCACGGGTTTGATCCAGCCTGAGTGCATCTACCTTGCAGTGCGGGATCGAGTGGCTAGACACATGAGGGTGGTTGGGGGCTCGTATCTTAGCCT